>NW_009918728.1:0-41288 GCF_000696875.1 Nestor notabilis
CCTCCCTCCTCGGCAGCGCCACAACGTGGCCCTTGAAGCGCTACGGCCGCTTCCTGCCCACGACGGACCGCGAGGATGAAGGGCAAAACGCCTCCTCTTGGAAGGTGACAAGTGGCGTGGGGGAGGCTGGCAGTGTGTGATGCAGTGGGGTCTGTTACTGTGTGACAAGCAGTGATAAGTGAGGTATACTTCTGTGAGTCCAGAGCTAATGCAGGCAGTGGAGTTACTTCATGAATTACTCATGTGAACGCCTCAATGATACAATAGTGTTTCACTAGTTTTTATTCCTTCAGCAGGGATCTGCGGTAGTAAAAACTATAGATCAAGTTGGAAGAGCTCAGGTGGTTGTTTAAAATAGTTAAATCTGTACATAGGGTGAGTAAAAAAATCTTAAATGTGCCTCCAATCTGTGGCACAAGGTGCATTGGTGAGAGGTAAATTAGAGCCTTTGAAACCTTTCATTTTGCACTAGAAATGGAAAGAGGAGATTCTGTGCTTACCAGGCTAGAGTTTTGTTTTGTCTCTCTTTTTAAAGGTTTTTGAATCAAATGAAGAATCAGGCCATCTTATCCTTACCGTGGTTGTATCTGGCCATTTCTTTGTTTCCCAAGGGCGAACGGTCCTGGTAAGTTTCGCATGTATAAAAGCCATTTCTCCTTTCATGGTAGCATCAGCATTAACTTAATTTCCCTTCTCAGCCTCATGTTCTCTCCTATGTCAGTTTCATGTTGCTTATGGTAATTCTTGTGGGCTGCTTGGCTGCTTTCTCTCTGTGTTTATCAGAATAATACCAAATGCATTGTTTCATACTGAGGAACAGGGTTTCTTCTGGGGCTCTAAAAAATCTGCATTAAGATGTAATACTGAGTGCTGCTGATTTTGAAAGATATGTGGTTTTTTCATGATTCTGCCTAAGAAAACAGAGAAAATACACTGTTAAGAAACAGATTAAAAAGATAACTAAAATTTCCTGTAAGATTTGCTATATGATCTGAATAATTTCTTGCTAATGGGTTTGGTTTAGTATTTTTGGTTTGACAATTTGGTTTCTCGAAGGATATGGTTTTTTCTATGTTGGGCAATATGATCTAACATACAACTGGCATCCATGAAGACAAAATAACAACTCCAGAGTCGTGTCAACTGATTTTTCTGTACTTACTTAAGCATGGCTAAACTGTGAAGGTTTCACAATGACACCAAAGAGCTTAAAAGAAACATTCTTCTAGAAGGAGTTGGTTTGATCTTTGTGACAGAGAAAGCCTGTGCTGGAGAGTGGAATCAAGTGTGTTCAGTGCATATCACAAATATTCAATGATGGTAACAAGTAGGAATTGGCTGATAAATATTAGAAAGCTGGTCCAAACTGGTGGAAGGCACTATTAAGATAACAAAGACTTGTTTTTTAATACAGAATGTATAAGAAAGTATGCTGTAGCTTTAAATATATATAAGCTTATAAATCAATTTTTACTTTGCTTTTTAAAAGGTCTCAAACTTACAAAAATTTGTTTTAAGTATAGAGGGAGAACCAAGAATACACTCGATTGATTTTGGCCTGTGGCTGTTAAGAACGTTGAATAGATAACAAATGAGCCAGTGGAGAGCTGTCAGTCCGGGTACCCCTCATACAAGGCATAGTATTTGGCTCACATATTTAGTGAGGACAAGTTAGAATGTTCTTGGACAAGGTAAAAATGGAAGCTGGAAAGTATTTTAGCAGTTCTGTTGAGGGAGTAATTAACAATCCAGAAAGTTAAAAGAAATGCAACTGAAATGAGACTTGCTGCCATTTCTTACCAAATACTGCTTGGAACCAGTTGGTGCAGAATGCATCTCTCCTGGAGCTGGTCCAGGAGAGGTGCATTATCCCCATCACACAGCTGTAACTGTTTAGTAACTAGTAGACTTACATTACATGTCCTTGAAATAACCACATGCAAGCTAACTGAAAGTAAGTTTTAATAACTAAAGAACAAAAAAGGCACCAACAAAAGCTTTAGCCCTTCAAAGACTACACCTGGCAAAGGCTGAATCTGGCAAGTGACAATGGGCAGATAAAAGCATACTGTCATAAGGGATGAGTGCAGGAAGTACAAGAAAACCTTTACAGACTTGGCTAAGAAAAGCACTTTTTGCAGCTCTTGGGTTTAGTGGCTAGTGAATCTTTCTGGCAGCTGCCTTGCTTGAAATGCCAGATGAGGAATTTCTGAGATCTACCAGATCTGTTTTAGCTTCTAAGAGACACTCATATATTGCAGTAACCATCACAGGCTAAGAATAATGCAGAACAGAGGTGGAACAGATGTACTTGGTAAATGAGACTGAAATAGAATAGTGAGTTTAAAAGAAAACAAAAAAAAGAAAGTTTTCTTTGTTGGTTTTCTTTTTAAAACATTTATTTTAACAATGTTTCTATACTAACCTTAAGGCCAACACCAACAACGCTTTACTGAGTGTATGATCAAAGTGTCGTGGTTCAAGCCCAGCCGGCAACTTGGAACCACGCAGTAGCTCGCTCACTGCCCCCACCTCTTCCTTTCTCCCCCCGCTCCCGGAGGGATGGGGAGGATAATCAGAGGAATGTAACTCCCACGGGTTGAGATAATAGCACTCCAGTAACTAAGGTGTAACACAAACCACTACTGCTACCAATAATAATGATAAGAGGAATAACAAGGGGAGAGGACACAACCGCTCACCACCCGCCGACCGATACCCAGCCCGACCCGAGCAGCGATCTGGGCCTCACGGGTGACTCCCCCCAGTTTCTATACTGGGCATGACGTGCTGTGGTATGGAATACCCCTTTGGCCAGTTTGGGTCAGGTGTCCTGTCTCTGCTTCCTCCCGGCTCCCCCTCCTCCCCGCCACAGCATGAGACTGAGAAAGTCCTTGGTCACAGTAAACATTACTGAGCAACAACTAAAACCATCGGTGTTATCAGCGTTGTTCCCAGGCTGAAAGTCAAAACCACAGCCCTGCACCAGCTACTAAGGAGGAGAAAAAATGACTGCTGTAGCTGAACCCAGGACACAAAGTTACACAAAACTGGTTTCATAAGCATTTTAAAACCTGACCGTCAACTCCTTTGGTTGCACTCACATGTAATTGTGAGCATGCTGTAGATGTGTTCTGTGCATACAAAACTACACTGGTGTGAAATGCACTGGTACAATATGCCCCATGCCTGTGTATTTCTCGGAGACTGGAGCAGTTCCAGTCCTCCCACTGTTCCTCTTAAGCATCCCTGACTCACTGAAAAACCTAGCAAATACCCACCCTGTTAGTTCTGAACCTGGGCAGGCATCTTTAGAACTGTGTCAGGTTTCCAGTTTCCAAGGGATTTGGTCCAGCACATCTGCTTAGCTTGTTCCTTCAGCATATATCTTCCCAGAAATGTGTCCATTTTCCCAACACTACTCAAGTCTGATACACAGTGATAAAATTCTTCTTCCTGGGATAATCCCAATCTACAGGTATCTTTGAAGAATGGTCTGTGGAATCTCTTTGGTAAAGCAGCCAGTGTAATCAAACAGAAGGATGATTGTGGTGATGCATCTCCGCATTCTCTGGGCTGCTCTATAATCTCAGGAATTCCCATTAGGCCTTGGCCTTTGTGTAATGAGTTTGGTGGGGAAGCATTCCTTGACCATACTGGGCACTTTTGCATGGCTAAGGAAAGAGGCACTGATTGTATCAGGGATTCCTGTTCCCTGGCTAAGGTGGGAAGTGAGAAGGGGACAATCGGTTATCCCTAACAGCCTTGGAACACTCCTTCCCTGGGCTGAAGTCCCCCACACTTAATTATTAACAGGTACTTTCATATGTATTTATGTATGTGTTTGTATGTGTGTATAGATGGTTACAGCAATTATAGTATATTCTATTGACTCACTTCATAAGATCCTTAAACCTTCAAACTGCTGCTAAATGAAAAACATGTAAAAGTTCCCTCCATGGTGAACTGGTACATCTGTAACCCTTCAGATGTAAGCCTTTGACCAAGTCTGAGACTAAGACTGTGTCCACAGCACCTAGGCTCAGTCAGTTGTTTAGAAAGCAGGGCTAGACCTCTGAACCTTGTGACTCAATGAAGGGTCTCCTTTACCCTTTGCTGCCTTGGTCTCTGTATTGATTGTTTTTAGTTTGGTTTTACCTTGATTTTCCTTTGCATACTTCATCCATGTAATAACTAATAGGATGAATGTTGCCATTGAATTAAGTCATGCCTTTATAAATCATATTAAAACTGCTCTTGGCTAATACCTTTGATGGTTATTCTTTGAACAACCCTAAACCACTCATTTCATGACTGTTATGCCCAGGGACTGCACTGAAAAGCCAGCACAAGCCATGATGCTGTTGGCCAGCAGCTGAGAACAGCTCCCAGTTGACTCAAAGCAGCTAGAACTGTGCAGACCACTGATGAAATGTTACAGACTCCTCATTGAGATGCTGAATAACAGAAAGGTTGCAATATTGAGCTGTCTGTGTTATTGCTGTAAGAATAATCAGACTGTAGAAATGGTTAATCCACTGGTTTTTATCTCCCTCTAGCCTCCATCTGTCAGTTGTCAGAAACCTGTCACAATATTGAAACAGGCTTTGAACGACTAAGTACATATAGTTCTTTGGAATCTGTCACACACCAAATCCTCTCGCTGGGGTCTGTTCTAATGGACATTTTGTCACAGAGGATAATGCACAAGTTTCTGCTCCAGAGGGAATGTTATCAATTTGACAGAATGCTGCAGTTGTTGGAATGATTCAGCTTGTGGGTTTATTGTGTATCCTAATTTCTACTTGCTGGCCTAGGCTACTCCTATTTGTTGCCAAAGTGTTCTCCAACATGTACATGCTGCCTCCCCTTGAAATTCCTTCAGAACTGTTTCTTGCTATGTAGTAGCTGCATCCTTTAAGTTGTTCATGTCTAGTCTTTTGATCTATCTCCTAATTCCCACTTTTCAGACCTTTTGATGTACTACAGGCTCCTAGTTTTGAGAGAACTGGATAACAATTAACTTTGTACCTTGTACCTCTGCATAGGAACACAGTGAGGTACAAGGACAGGGACACCACTTCCTTCTCAACCTGAACAGCTATACTGTATTTTTGTAAAATTTCCATGGATCAATAATAAAGGAATATTTTTCCCCTCTAACAGTAACCCAGAATGAACTGAACTGCTGGCTAAATTCAAGAATTCATTCTGTGGTGAATGTTCCTATTTTATTAGTTTTTTTACTGCACCAGCAATGGTAGAGAAGGAACCCCCTCCCCAACAATTCCAACGTGAGCCATCCTAAGTAAGAGTTCTTAAAAGGAAGTTTTTATCCAGCATCCAACCAAAAAAAAAATTATCAGTTGGATGCTTTTAGACTGGGTAATACTGTAGCATGACATAGATTTTTATCTCTTCTGGTTTAAAATTGGCAAGGAATGTAGTAAAATCAGTGCATCAGTAAATGCAGACTATCTTGGTTGGTACCTTCTGTTTTCTTTAGGCAGATGAAAGCCAGAGTGCATTTGTTCCTCAGTGGTGTGTGCATCTTACTCAAGCCAAGAGGAACCTTTTCAGCTGTCAGGAAGCTCTGCATTATGCTGATAGTATCACGGGTGGATGCTTTTTAAGAAGTCCAGAAAAAGTGAAATCAGTCACCTACTGAAATTGTGAACTTCAGACTTCAGCAGTTTTGTATTTCAGTTAGAACTTTCCTTTGTTCATTCTTCTGCAGTGAGCAGTGATGTTAACTGGACTAATGCTTGCCTGGACTTGGTGCTGAGCAGCTTCATAGTCAACACGCTAGTGTAGCTCCCAAGGTTTGCTCTCTTAGTGAGCAACTACCTTTTTATTTTGATCAAGGCATCTTCTGTTGCATTGTTTAGTGGTTCTTTCACCAAACCTTTTTCATGTCAAGTGATGATTTATGAAACACTAAAATACATAAACTATTTCCTGTAACATACTCTCCTGTCAGTGTGATAACCAGAGGAGATGATAGCTTTTGTGCAAGTTAGTTACTTAGTGAGTCCTCCTCTTTGGTGTCTGCCTTTTATTTATGTACAGCATTCACTACAACACCATTTGCACAAAACTGACATGAAAGAGTTGTGTGGAAATGGAAAACTTTGTTTCACTGATGATTAACATGATCCATTTTAGGAAAAATATTCCATTGTTCCTAACTTTTCTGTCATAGATGTATTTATGTATTCTTAGTCCTTTTTATCTTCTTAAAGCAAGAATGTGAAGAAACATTTCCCTTAAGGAATGGTGGCTCTGTAGAGTCAAGTGAGACTATGACTCTTCTATGATCCTATAAATCCATTATAAAATAGAAATATTTAATATTCCTGTTATTTCTATTTCTAAAATAGAAATAGAAAAATAGTCACATATCCTAAGAACTGATTTTTCTTTTTAGCACATACAGAAGACTCCAGAATTATTTTCATAAGCAATAAAATAGTAGAACACTTACTGAATTCCCTTCTAGCAGTCTTTATACTAATAGAAGCTGGAATAACTGTTTTCTTGCCCAAAACAATGCTGCAATGTATGTCCTGGATCTCAGGACTTCTAAACAACATAGGTTAGTAAAAATACCTTGTGCTGTGTACACTGGTCCATGGTGAGGAGTCATAGGTTTGGAGAATGCTCCAGAACTGGTCACTGAAGTACTTCCATGCTCCTAGAACAAATAACTGTGGACATGGTCAATGTTGCCACCAGCTGCTCAAAGAAAACATGTTTAGTATAATGGGCAAACTTCTGGGGAATGGGAATGTGTTCAAGACCACTGCAAATGTTCTTTCATGATGCTACCAGAGACATACTTGAAACTGTCCTCATGAGGAAACAACTGCTTTCCTTTAAAAATACAATCTACTTGTGTGCTCAAGCAAATGGAACAAAGATCCCTGATGTGTAATGCAAATGAGAGGGTGTTGTGATTTGTTTGTCGCGGGGGCGGTTTAAACAAAGTTCTTAATTTGAAATTTAACCGTATAACATATTTTTAGGGGCTGTTTTGGCTGCAGTGTTGCCTCTTTTCTGGTAGAAAAATCTCATTCTTGCATACTGTTGATGGAATTTTACAGGAATATTTCCACAGCATCTCTGTAGATTTGTGGCAATAGTCTCAAGATACATCATGTTCTGTTTACCACAACTCTTACTTCTTCCCTCCTTTGCATCAGTACATCATGAGAATTCTATTTTGGTGGTTTATTGAATGCCATTAATCCTGGTGCTGGAATTCTTCATACCCTGCAAATTAAGCAAATTGCAATTGTGAAGAGGACTTATTTAATAGGATCAAATTAATCCAGAGTAATTGATTTGTGACCTGATCTTTTAAAGTGTAGACTAAATGTCCTTCATGCCCTCCTGGTCCCCTCATGACTTCTAATAAGCTAACAGTGCTCTGGATACAGTAGATTTCAGCTCATTAATTAGGCAGGCATGCAGCAGATGTTGTGATGTTCTCAGTGCTCTCTTTGCAGTGCCTGAAACCTCATACACTAAATTCCTGAGCTGATATTCACAACAGGGCCTTGGGTAGAGGAAGGTCCTTGTGCAATAAAGGAGGACATATGACAGAAGACCAGGGAAGTGAGCAGATTGGTAATGCTGCTCAGTGGTTGTACACTGCAAAGCTAGAGAAAGGTTAGGCTTTGGTTGGTCCTATAGTTGGTGTGTGAAAGAGGAGAAGGAATCTTACTTTGAGTTATTCACTGCCACAGTTGTAGTTCAAAAAATTCAATCTTAGTTTCTTTATTTCAGTATGTGCTGTGGACATGATTGTTTTGGACAAGCTGAGTATCTTTCTGCCTTAGCTTCCCCATTTGTGTTTGATATAATGATGCATTCCTGTTGTAGATTTAGACTAGATACAAGGAAGTTCTTCCCTGTGAGGGTGCTGAGGCACTGTCACAGGGTGCCCAGAGAAGCTGTGGCTGCCCCATCCCTGGCAGTGTTCAAGGCCAGGTTGGACACAGGGGCTTGGAGCAACCTCCTCTAGTGGAAGGTGTCCCTGCCCGTGGCAGAGGGTTGGAACTGGATGAGCTTTAAGGTCCCTTCCAACAGAAACCAGTCTGGGATTCTGTGCATTCTGTGCATTGGTGATTGGCAGCAGTAAAGAGTTTTAAAGGGTCCTGATCTTTACTTTTCTCTTGCCCAGTTCTTCTGAACCCAACTATTAAGAAATGTTTCTAGAGTAGTGACAGCCATTAATGACAAGTATTTACCCTAAGTATAATATTGATCTAAGGAAACGTATATTTTATATCAGGAATTAACTTCTAACTTTAAGATGGAATTAAGTTTTTATTCTACAGTCCTTAATGAAAGGAAGAATTTTCAATGTTTTTATAGAATAAGAAGTATTTACTTTTAAAAGTGCAAAATGACGACTCATTCTCTGTTGGGAAGGCAAGGAGTTAAATACTAGTATTTTTGAGATACATAGAAGAATTTGAATTATAACCTATGTGTCAAGTTTCAAGCATGCACAGTTGCTCTTATTATAACAACCTACTAATAACTAAATCCCTATCAGAGAGGTCACCATCAAAACTCTTACTTGTAACCATGCTTTCCAGTTTTGCTGAAGCTTTCTGAAAGCACCTCAGGTTTGCTTTCTCTTTAGTGTTCCGTGTAACACTTGAAGATAATTTCCAAACTTTTTCACACTGTCTGCTCTCACATCCTTATTTTTATTGTCTCTTGACAGTTTCCTCAACTACAGTGTTTCTGTTCCACTGCAGATGTGTATCAGACATATTAACCACACTGTGTAGATACCTGGAAATAATATATCCTGTTCTTTTGCTGCCAAATTAGTCACTTCTAAGAACGAGTAAGGTGTTATTCAGTATAAATGTTAATAATAGTACCTAGACTAGTAGAGATCCAAAACATTGATGTTTGTAACTTAAATGACACTTAAAACCTAGACAGCAAAGAGGGTTTCTGAAAGCATTTCTCACTGTACCTTGGTATGGTGAGCAGGCCCATGGTGCAAAGCTCCGGATGGGACAGTGGGATCTGGACAGGGCCTCTCTCCATCTGGGGAAAGCAGCAGGTCATTTCAGCCATCCCTACTTGTTTCATGCAGTGTTGCAGGTGGGTGCTCAGAGAGCAGAGGATCCCACCCTTCCCTAGCAAAGTGCTTTCCTCAAATTCCTTCTAACACCCTGCAGACACTGTGAGGGGTACCAAGCTAGTTTTGCCCCCTAGTTGTGCTTTGGGAGCTTTGAGAAATGAATGGATTAAGGAGGTGTCACAAGTGCCTCTCTGGAAACAGAGCACAGCCTTTGGAAGTAGAGGACCACTTTGTTTTCTAGGGAATTGTGTGTCATGGTGCTTCCAAGCCTGAAGCAGAAATATGCAAGCGGGCTCTTGCCTGAGGCCTTCAGCTTTTCTCTTCTGCAGTCTTGCTTCAGATAGCAGACAGGACCACTCTGTCAGCTGTGCACTGGGGTGCTTAGTAATACGTCCAATAAAATTCCTTTGATCTCATGCTGAACTCATCTTTTCTTGCACATGCCTATTCCCAGTCTGAGGGATACCCAGGTGACTCCTTAATCCATGAGATTATACACTGTATGTATTACATTCATTGTGAACTGGGAACTCTTGACAATGAAATTCTATTTGCATTGCATGAGCTCGTTAAGTAGCAGCCAAACTGGTGAATGTGTCTCTTTGTGTGTGGCACCTGGGGTTTGTCTTTTTTAATACTGGTTGTAATTTAAGGGCAGAGTATGTAACATTTGCAGCAAGCAGAAAGTTCTTCCTAAACTATTGCTTATGCATAGTTCAGTTTCATTTGGAAACATCAGTCTCATGAATGAGTGAATCCAAACTGATTGAAGGAAGGCAGCAAAGCTGAGCTGGTACACAACTAATATCTTAAATATAGATATTAATTCTTACTTAAGGTAGGGTTTGTCTAAAGGCCTTGCAATCTAGCAGGAGATGGAGACTCTGCTCCTGGGTTCCTGTGTCCTTCAGCACCACAGGGTTTCTAGATGATACAGTAACAAAAATATTCACAAATAACACACAGCACCTCCCAGCAGAATCACAGGCCTCAGCACCCAGCAGCTCTTGCAATTCTGAAATGTACAAGCAGAACAAAAGTATCTCCTGGTTAATGCTGGACTAGCTGGCTGGCAGGCTAGAGCAGCAGCAGTGCCTTCCCTGCCTCATGTATGGTAGGATTGCATCTTGCCTGCTTCCAAAAGATTTGGGAAAGGTCTTGTTTTGGTTCCTGCTTCAGCTTAATTCCTCTCAGAGTCCTTCCTCTGAGAAACTTAGATTTTTATCAGAGATGTAGGAAACTGTTTTCCTTTAATACAGTGTTCTTACAAGTATGATCCTGGAGAATGAGTATGTACATCAGTGAACATTAATGGTGAATAACATTTAGAAAAGCCCTGCCATTTCTCTCTTCAAATTGGAAACATTTGATGTCTTCTGTTCCTGGCCACTTCCAGGCTGCCTTTTGGCCTGTGTTCCTGATCAATCTCACACTGCCATCTGTCTTTGCTCATGGCAATGCTGCTGAGCAAAGCAACTCGTCATGTAAAGCAGCTCTGGATGCTGCCTGCCCAAGAACAGTGCCACAGCTGCTGTGTTCTCTGTATTTCTGTCAGCCTGGTGGAGCAGCAAACTGGAGGAATACTACTATTTCCTTTGCCAGTGCATACATCCAGAGCAGATGTAGAGCCAATTCATTACCTCTCGAAAGGCAGAAATGGACTGCAATCTCAATGTATTGCCATGCATTTGCCAGGATCTGCCCCACACTTAGCTCCTGGATGTTGGCAGCAATTCTTTCAGTTTCACACAAGGCAACAAGGGACAGTTTTGTTGTGTTCTTCTTTCTTGTTGCTCTGAATTCATTGACCTGTGAACCTCAGAACTTGCTGCCTTACCACTCTGGAGTCTGTTGTAGCTGGTGTCTGAGCAGCCTCTTGTCTGTGATCCGTCTTGCTTCTTTAGCAAAACATCAATCTTCAATGCTTTCTAGGCATTCCCTGTAGAATTTCAATTATCAATCTACACACAATTGCTGCATGAGACTACAAACCCAGTGTCAGCAGTGCCTGAAGTGAATTCTTGTACCAAAATAGAAAGGCAGATGGGTTCCCTGCCTGGACCTGTGGTAGATGAACTGTAACTTGCAAAAATACACTGCAGGCAGTCCAGGGTGGACATGGCTTCTGGTTCTTGACCCTCAGGACATGGCTTATGCAATAAGCCATGGTCATTGAAGGCATTAGAAGTTCAGATAAAACAAATAGGTGATTTCCTCCCTGCCCTTAAATTTGGGTTTTGCCCTCCCCTCCCCGACTTTGTTAACTAATGACCATGTGGCAGTCTGTGGAAGGTGCCTTGGGAGACACAGTCCATTGCCTTGCCATTTTTATCTGATGTTTTCAGCTTCCCAAGGTATTTTCACAGAGCACTGAGCAGTCCATCATGTTGGGAGAGACTGACAGTTACTGCAACTGGAGTATAAAGACATCTTCACCCAGTGATCAAAGCTGCTGCTTGTTTACCTGAATGCCATCTGGAGTAAATGCCTCTCTGGGCCGCAGCGAAAGCAACTGTGGGCCCATTCTCCAGGTTTGCCTGCCCTCTGCTGCCCTCTCGGGCAATTTCACGGGATGAGGAGGATTTCAAGCACTGTTGTGGCTGTTTTATTGTGCATTTCATGGAGACTTTCATCACATGCACAAATTTAAATGTAAATATATGGAAATTAGAACATAATTGACTTAACGTTGGAACTGGAGCTACAGATTCAGATTTGATCCCTTCTTTGTTTAAAGATGACATACTGGTAATTGTTTGACAGACACAGAAGCTGCATGGATGCAGGTGACTCATCTTCATTAGGGGTTAAATTCCATCCCATAACAAGTGTGGGCTTCCGAGTGGTGCATGTTTGCTCTGTGAGCAGTTTGTGTTCTGCTTTATTGCAGGAAGGTTTCTCATTGATCGATTCCCACAAGTGGCTAAAGATAGTCAGGAAAGCAGACTGCCTGCTCCTTCATGCGCAAGCCAAGGTAAGCACAATTGGGTTTAACATTTCTAATCACAGAATCACAGAATGATTTGGGTTGGAAAGGACCTTAAAATTGGGTTGGAACTAGATGATCGTAAGGTCTTTTCCAACCCTAACTATTCGGAGATTTTATGCCCCAGTCCCACCCCCCTGCCACGGGCAGGGACACCTTCCACTAGAGCAGGTTGCTCCAAGCCCCTGGGTCCAACCTGGCCTTGAACACTGCCAGGGATGGGGCAGCCACAGCTTCTCTGGGCACCCTGTGCCA
This sequence comes from Nestor notabilis, assembly GCF_000696875.1. Lineage (NCBI taxonomy): Eukaryota > Metazoa > Chordata > Aves > Psittaciformes > Psittacidae > Nestor > Nestor notabilis. The sequence continues at coordinate 12,351 of NW_009918728.1, forward strand.
GCGCCTCAGCACCCTCACAGGGAAGAGCTTCTGCCTAAGATCTAACCTGAACTTCCCCTGTTTCAGTTTGAACCCATCACCCATTGTCCTATTGCTACAGTTCCTGATGAAGAGTCCCTCTTAGCTAACACAGTTTTGAGTCACACTTTGCTTTGGCAAACAAAGTATCTAACCAAACAGTTATTCAGCCATTTATTGGCCCCTAACACTGGCACAGTACTGGCAGGCTGCTGCTTCAGGGCAATGAAGGGACCTGGGTTTCTGGTCTTCCCCTCAGATCTCAAGAAAAGCCTTTAAGTAATTAAATGGCACTTGGTTGTTACCAATCTGCTTATAAATCCCAGTTTTCCTGTTTCTTAGATGAACTCTGAGAAGTTTCATATTCATCTACACTGTGCACTGAAGCAATTTCACATGAGAAGAGTTCTGCCTTCTTCCATGGTAGTTTAAGAGGCTTTGTTGTTTCAGCAGAGACAGCTGCCTCCAGCTTAATTCTCTCTTCTTGACAAGAGAATTCATCTCTAAGCCAGAAACAGGAATTCTGGAACAAGATATTGAGCCCCTTGTTCAGTAGTTGCTAAGACTGGTTTTAACTCTTTGCCCCATTTCAGAGCTATTAGGGTATAAGAACAGCTCGATTGTCAGAGATGTTCTGGCATTCCCCTGACAGGATCTCAGGTACAGGCTGGGTTATTGTAATGGCAGAGAACAGCAATACCCAGAATAGCTGAAAACTGTGAGAATTCCTTTGAGTTGTATTTTGATCTTTTACCTGATTTCTTTTTTAAAGATGCCCAGAGATTTCTGTAGAGGATGTTACAAACCAAACAATACAGTTTGCAGAGGGGGGAATGCCTTGTGAATTGCAAGAAAAAAGCAGATGTGAGGCATAACAAACATTGTTTAAATGTAAAGAAGGACTCATCTCAGAATAAGCCTCATCTAACAGTGCCTGTAGGAACTTCATAAATACCTGAAACCATTTTAAATCCATGGGTTGTACTTGCCTGAGCCCAAACCACCTCTACCCTCTGATTTTTGTCAGATGCTTATAAAAGGTGGAGTATCACTGAAGTTGACTATTGAGCAGCTGCAGACATTAGCTCTTAGTTGCGTCTCCAGTGACAAGAACTAGTTCCCCAGCACAGCATTAAAGGATTCTGCTGCATCTCACAAGAAACAAAGAGAAATGAACAGCACAATCAGTGTGAGGCTGAAACAAAGCTCTGAGGGACAGTGCAAAAAGGATGGATATCAAGAGCCTTGGTTTTGTGCATCCCAGTGTTTACTTACCATAAATTCACACGGCAAACTGGATTTAGTGGCACTGCACTGGTCCTATCCTACAGTTCCTCTGCTTTGTATCCTGAATTGTAGCTGAAGTGATTTCTTAAATGACGTCTGTGCATATAACTTCTGTGCTGATCTTCAGCAATATGTTTCAGGAAGCAGCCACACCGTGTAAGGGGTTACATCCTATCCCTGCTAGACCTAAGTAAGGGAAGAATCAAAGCAGATTTAAGCAGAGGAAGACAAGGTTTCCAAAAACCAGTTCCTGTATCTGAGTGCACAGGGCAAATAAGGAGCATGGGCAACTAAATACGACTCCCTCATTCCTGATTCATCTTGTACCCCTTGCTTTTTGTAAGTCATTACTACTGCACTGGTAGTGAAGCTTACTCATTACTTAAGAAATGTGGGTTTAATAGGGCACTGTGGACTCTTAGCTAGCAGAAGGAGTTTCTAAACTCTCTTTGGAGAAGCTTAGTGTTGGTACACTTGAAGGAACAGATCTGTAGAGAAGATTTGTGTTGCAGAACAGCTGTGCTAGTGGAAGTTTTACTCAGTGGAGCACCCAACTGTGTAATTCCAAAGCCAAACAGAGATGCACCTTGTGTCTTACACTTGTCTTGTGTGGCTGCCACTGCCCTTTGTATAGCTCCATCTCTAATGACCTCTTACCTTATCTAAGTGACCTCTAGGTTCTTTAATTCTTCAGCTCTTGTATGGTGCAGGTGTGACTACCCAGTACTCTGTTCATGCTAAAACCTGACATCATCTTAGCTGAATTTGAGCATTCCCTCTCTTTCCATAAAGGAAAAATGTTTAATTTACAAAGTCTACTGGTGTTTATAAGCTGCAGTCTTAAGTATTTAATAGTCTTTATGGAAAAGCAGAGGACAACACAAACACCTCAGACTGAAAAGTGATTTGGGGATTGCAGGGCTAACTGAAACAAGCGTTCTGTGAAAGTCTCCAGAAGGAATTCAAATCAAGATGCAAGTTCCCTGTCATTTCAATGAGAATTCACCTCTTGGCATAGCCACACGCAGGGCTTAGTTATGTCAGTCTGACCCAGCTGACATCTCAATTAGAGGTAAGGTAACCCACGCACTGGTAAAATGAGTGCTCCAGTTAGTTTGACCTTTTTTGCTTTGAAAGGCACTGAGACAAGCTTTTATGCTTACAGTGCCCCGAAATCATTTTATGCCATACAAGCATCTTAAAATAACATGTATGGAAACATAAAGGCTGGCATCAAAAGCTGGCTTACCTGTGAGATGAAGCCTGTAGCATGAAAGATATGCTTGTATTCATGTCATCTAGCAGCATGTGTAGGCATTATAAACATGTTTGCATGTTGACACCTCAGAAGGATGAAGACTTGAATAAGCCAGGTCAGTCCAAGGAGAACTTGCTGCTTCTAGTACTTTACCTGTGTTTTACATTTGAAATCTCAAAATCAAACCAAAAGTCCCATTAACTCACTCCTTAAACACAAGCATTCAATACGTATCTGTCTTCAATCACTTCCATGTGCATAGGACAGGCTTATCATGCATGGACAGACTCTTCAGTCCTCCATTTTCAGTGCCATTTCCTGAACCTCATGTACCTAAAATTTATGGTACAGCATCAGAAGCTGTAACGGGGGTGGAGGGGTCAGAGCTACCTCTTATTTTTATTTTCCAGTATTATTTCCACTACTTGAAGTAATGCATTTGAGTGTCTTGTGCTCCCAGTCTACTATGTTAGTGTCTCTTCAAGGAACAGCAGCATTCAGGTGGAGTGCTAACCTGAATTTGGAAACTTCATTTCCCTGCTATACATGTAAAAACTCTTGTCATGGCAAGGTTTTCTCACGTGGCTATACCTTCAGTTAGTTGGGAAATGGCCTTACTCACCAGTTTGGGTTGGGTTTAATTGATTTTCAAACTGGGAATCATAGTCTGGTTTAGCTGCTGGGAATAATGAAGATAGAGCAGGGAAAACTTGTTTCTGTGTTTTAAAGTTGGTGCAGAGATCAAAACATGTATCACCTCCTTCCTAACTTTACCAAATAGGAATTTAGTTAAATGAAATAGTTTTGAGGGGATTCACAGTTCATTTCATTTCTCTTTGGTTTCAGAATGAAGGCCGCATGTTTCGTGTTCAGTTTGGTGGTGATTCACAGGAAGAGATGCTGGAAAACTGCTGGAGTTGTGTTCAGAAACTCACAGAGTATGTGTCAGTGCGAGGAACCGAGGAGCAAAGTCAGCAGCTCTACCCCAGCCTCAGTCAGCTGGCCTACGGTGACAGCCAAGTGAGGAACAGTGAACTATATGCACCACTACTACAGGTAGTAACCAACCAAGAACATACAGACACAAAAATAATCCACTATTAGTGTTAGATCTGTGACAAATCTGACTTCTGAGCAAAGTTTCTTGGCGACTGTGGGACCATCTCTATGAAACACGAGTTGGGAAACCCAAATATCCTGCAGGGAAACCTAGCTGGAGAGTTATTCAGGAGGTGAGCTGCTGAAGCTGGCCACCATCTTCCCATTTGCTTAGCCTACCTCAGAGAAGTTAACAATGCTCAAAAGTGGTTGAGCTCTTCAACCTTATTATAAGTTACCTCAGAGCATTATAGATCATCTCATTTTGGCTTCCAAGAGGTCACCAAAACCCAAAATCAATATACACAGTTCATATGATCACAGGAAGAGTATCAGGAAGCAGATGGGATGAGATTTATAGGTGGGGTAAAACCTTTGCTCTGGGGTTTGAACTTACATTTCATTAGGGAAACAAAGAGAACAAGTTATGCAGGGCTCAGGCAAACAGAGGAAATTAGTAGCTGTTAGAAGAAACAGCAGCAAACACTCCAGCCAAGTAACAGTTATTTGGGAATACCAATCCAGGGAATTGTCAATTCCCACTCAGGTTTGGTGGAAGACCAAGATGGTTTCTGCTGAGGTTAATAAATAGGGAACAGCAAAGGAGAGCTGAATAGTTACCAAATCCCCCACATCTACAATTCCATCAATGCAGATTCCAGCAAAGGCTACTGGGAACCTGGGACTCTCAGATACATTATACAAGGTACAGGATCAGAGTCATTAAGTAACCATGAACTGTGTTCTCCTTCTGGTGTTTGCCTACTCCTGGTTTGCAGTGTTTGTTACTGTAAATATGCAGTTGGAGAAATGTGAGCTTAACCTGACATATTTTAAAGCAATTTTGGGGTAGAAACTGAATGTTTCTGTTTTCCCAGACAAAGACTTAAGGTAAATGGGAAAGGCAAAAGACAGAGGGTGTTTCTGAGGGTGACTAACTCTTAACTATGTGCTCTCTTGGGTATCCAGAGGATCACATTTACCAGCTCTAAAAACATCCCTGCACTAACTTAGCCAGGAAAGCTCTTGGGTACAGGATAAAAATATCAGGACTGAGGCTGAGCCTGGAAAAAAGAATGTCAAAGCTTTCAGCTACATCATTTTCATGGTATAATTTAGGAAGGTCCTGCTCTACCAGGCACTAAAATCATATTTAGTAGGGAAAGTGTCAATTTGGCTCCCTCCATTTCCAGGAGTGCATGAGGGAGGCCTTCAACAGCTGATAGTGATGATATACTTTGTTCTTTAAGCAGATTACCTACACTTTGGGCTTTGCTCATTTCCTGGTAAGCTAAAGTAACGAATGGAAGGTACAGAAAGTATTTTGTAGTAGAAGCCCAGCAGTCATACTGTTGGCATGACTAACACTCTTCCTCCAGAGGTTAGACTGAAAACTTCTCTCAGAAAATAAAACTGACAGCTTCAAGCATCTTGTCAGTGCCATGGCCCATGGGAAGGAAAACAGCATGCTCCTGGTGAGTGTTCCTCCACAGCTGCTTGCAACTGACTTCCAGAAAGGAGTTTCAAATTGATCTTAGCTTAGACATGACAGGTTAACTGCAGGCCCATTACTTCACGTCTTTCATTTGTAAAGACTTCAGCAGATGTGCATTCAGGTTCCAGAACAAGATGCCTTTTACTGCAGAAGGTAGCTGAGCACATTCTCTTCCTGTTATCTCTAAAAATGGAACTACTTCTCTTCTTGCACATACCCACACTCTGCTTGGTAACAAGCCCTTATTTGCATTTGGTATTTTCCAGCCAGATGAGCCTCTCCCAGATTCCTGTGCAAGCCTTGGAGAAAGAAGATCTGTACCACAGCTTGCCCAGGTAGAGCAAAAATAATATATCTAACATTTACGTCCTGTAACTGAATCTCTTGGGCATGGAAAGAGCTTGAGTTATCTCACATTCTGTCAACATCAGCTTTCACTGAACATCAGGATGCCATCATCTACACCAACAAAACCCACAGGATCTCTTGTAATGATCTGGAGCTAGGAAATAAGCTGCAAACCCAGGTATTTCATGATGTAATTATGCCATTTGCCTAAGAACAAAGCACACACTGAGAGCAAACACCCAAGATGTCACATCCAAGTAAGTGGCTTTGTCACTCTTTTGACTGCAGAAATTACATCAGCAGTCATAGCTTAAATCTGAAAACATCAGTCATAGAATCCCTGACTCTTTTGGGTTGGAAGCAGCCTTAAAGCTCATCTCAATCTCCCCTCTGGCAGGTTCAAGCCATTCCCCTTGTCCTGTCCCTCCAGGCCCTTGTCCAAAGCCCCTCTCCAGGTTTCCTGGAGCCCCTTTAGGCACTGGAGTTGCTCTAAGGCTTCCAAGAGCCTTCTTTTCTCCCAGATCCCCCCATACCATTGACAGCCTCAGGGACAAATTCAGGGTTATGCTATAATCAAGAGTAAGTGGAAGTTACCTGTTGTTTCTTTTCTGTGAATTTGAGACAGCACAGAATTCGATGGCTGAGAAAACTCAACTCTTTTTAACCTGTTTTTGTGCAGTTGCTTCAATGCATCTTTTTTACCCTTCTTCCACATTCACAGCACAATCAGCTCAACATTTCTTCCCATCAGTAGTATAAGGGACAATTCCTGTGCTCTTATTACAAATCTGTCATCTCTTAAACCCCCCAAAAAAGCCTTTTATAAACACCTCTATTTTCAGAAGGCAGCTTGCTGTGCTCTCCTCTCAGCAGTGAGAGCTGTATTACATGCCCTGCTGTTCAATTCCCAGCAGCTTTGGTACTGTCCTTGTACAATGCAGCAAGAGTGCAGCACCAAGCCAGAGGGATCAAACAAGGCAGTTGGCCTTTAGCAGCTCTATTTTTCATCACCAGTCTCTGCTTTATGAGGCAATACTAGGGCTTGTAAACCACCACCACCATTACAAACAATTCAAGCTTATAACAACTGCTTTTCTGTGGTCCCTGTGTAAGACAAGACACGATACCCACTTCAAACAAAGCCTTCTGCCCAAGGCCTGTATTTACTGCACACATTTAGCCATCTCTCGCTTTATTCCCCAGCACAACATGACTCTTTGGTGTAGCAGCTTTACTACATCTTAATACAACTGTGCTTCAAGCACTGACCCACACAAACTTTGCCTAGGGCTGAACTTCTTCACAACAAACGCCTTTTCAGCTGGTGCTCTGGGATGTGCCGGAGTTCAAGGTCTCCATTCCCAGCACTTCAGGAAGGTGGCAGAAGCAGTGGCTTTAGAGCATTCTCCTTTATTTAAAAATACATCTCAACAATCTTTAAAGATCTTTTTCTCCATCAGAAGAACAATCCTGTGATGTGAACCAACAGTAAGGTAATATTTTTGCTACAGGGTTTTGTTTTCCTCCCCATCGTGCTCCAGCCACCAGTGGGCCTGGGCCACACACCAGTTGTCTTGTGCTGTTGTGGGTTCAAGCACCAGAAACCTGGCTCAACACATCAAAAAAAGAGGCCAAACTCAGCATGTGAAGTTATTAAAAGCCAGGCACAGACTAACCAGCATTGGGCATTTCCCCTGATACCAGAACCATTCACCTTGATCACTAACTCCCTCTGCACATCACACCCCATGGTGAAAGCAACACATCCATGATTGTCTTTGCTTCTGCTCTCCCAAGTGTCCAAAAAGCATCCGTGACTTAACGGCTTCAGTGCAGATGGGTAGAGAAAGCCAGAGGCTGAGTGGGGACGTCCTTTGCCCACCACTGAGGGAAAAACAGGAGGAGGTGGTTAAATCAGCATGAAAATGTTTTAATTCTTAAAAGCCCCCTAATCTACTTCTAAAAGCCACCAAAGCCAGGTTGGACACAGGGGCTTGGAGCAACCTGCTCTAGTGGAAGGTGTCCCTGCCCCTGGCAGGGGGTTGGTAACTAGATCAGCTTTAAGGTCTCTCCCAACCCAAACCAGTCTGAGATTCTTGCTAAACAAAGAGCTTTGCACTGCACACTTGGTTACCCACACACAATGCAAGTGGCAGCACATGTGCTTTGTACCAGATCCTTTTCTCTTACACACAGTGGATCTTCGTGAGGAAGCCCGGGGAACTGGGGAAGAAAATAACACAGAGAAAAAACCCTGTAGAGATAAAATTACATGGAGAAATCTGACCTGCTTGAAAGGATCCAAACAGCATAAATAACATGGCAGATGCATCTCTATTAAATACCAAAGGAAAACCTTGATGTAGCTGCACTTACCTTTACCTACATTTAACTGAACTACCTACCTTTAACTACACCTTTTCTGTCCTGGATTAGTACAACCCTTTGGCTTTTACTTCCCCAGAGTGTGCTGAACAAGAAGCTTGAGCTGCCCCCTTCACCCCAGCACCCGGCGTGGGGCACCCAGGAGCTGGGGCCCTTCATCCGCTTCTGCCTCCTGGATCAGCATTTCCCAGCTTTTGTGCAAGCCGTGGAGAAGGAACTACAAAAGCTTACAGAAGGTTGAGAAGTACCAGCTCGTGGCAGCTGGGATACAGGCTCTGGGATTCCCGACACAGGGATACACCGGTTACCTGGGATTAAAGGTTTGAATAAATCTCACACAGGGTTTTTGGGGGTGTTTTTTTTGGTCAGTGTTTTATTTTTAAAAACAGGTGAATCCACTTTTTATACATCATTGCACTTCAACAAATACACAGAACACAAGTTCATGCATCTACAGTTACGCACATCATGAGAACCCTGTTAGGTCTATTTCTACAATCTTTAAATCATGAGAAATTACAGTGTCAAACTGAAGAGTATAACTAGTTGCATAGAATATCACCATGCTGTAACATTTCATCATTTAAACAAAACCCCAAAAAAAAAATTATAAAAGTTTGCCTGAATCGAATGTACAAGAATATGTTGAACACATCAGTGCAAAAGGAGTTGAGAATTTACATGAGTTAACAAAAAAAAAAAACCATCACTTAAAAAGCAATCATATATATATATTTATAAACTGAAGGTTTTTGTTTTCCACTGCATTCCACCACCACGTCCAACCCTTCTGCCTTTGGAAGTCTGATCATAGGACACCCGAGACTCTCTCTATAGATTAAGCCCTTAAGATAATTTCAATTTATATTACTTCTCCAAGTACCAGCACACTAGAATTCTCTCATCTTTCAGACATACAGTAAGGAATGAAATATCAGCAGCTTAAAAATGAAACACGATTACTGGATTTTGGTTTTACCCCCTCCTCCCCCAAAATATAAATATATACTGTATATATCTTTTCAGTTTTGCTGTACTTTACAAAAAGTCTCACTAGATGGCAGCGGTGCGGTTCAGAGCCCGTTTGAACAGCTACAGGAAGTAAAAAATAGCGCATGCGGGACTCGCCGAACTACCTCTACCGGTTAAATGATCCAGGAGGGAAAAGAAAGAAAAACAGGGGAAAAAGAAAAAGAAGAAAAAAGCAACATTCACAGCACATCAAAGCCCAAAATAGTTTACACCTTCTACACTGAAGCGTTATTAAAATGTATCTGGCTAGGTGATCCTTGCAGAGAGGCTAAATAAGGCATGCTTTAGACAGTCATATCGTTGCTCACTTGAAAAGGAGAAAAATAAATGAAAATAAAATCAGACAGAACTGGAGTTCTAGAACCAAGAGTTCCAACCCTTAAATTTAGCAGGTCATATTGCCATCAGTCTCTCAGAAACTTAAAGCTCTAAAAAAGAAATGAGAAAAGGTGCTAGTCAATGCCCGGCAGCGGAGGGAACGGTTCAAACAGCGTGCAAACAGAGCGCTCAGTGAAGGTGAACTAGAGGCATCCCGACTGGATCGCTTCTGGATTTTAACACTGAGTGAGGAAGGGCTTGGGGTTTGTTTAATGAGCAATAGGAGGGATGATGCAGAGCCTGACAGCATGTGGGTTCTTAAACTGCCTGTGTGATTTGGGCTATCTTTGGAAAGCGGGGCGCAAAGGGCCAGCGCCATTCCCCAAGCAGCCCGCAGTGTTTTAGTGCGAGGAGGAGGTTCTGTTACACACCCCAAGCACTACAGAAAGAGGAGGGGGTTTAGCCTGCCCATTGCAGAGGTGCCCACAGGTCATACTTACATGATAAGCATTTTTAATTTGTGTTTCTCTGGCGTAAGTTTTTATCTTTGTGATTGTTTGTAGAATTGGTTTTCCTGGAGAAATAGCAACATAAAAAAAATGCACCAAAATCAAGCAGAAGCATAAGAAAAAATGTCTTTGTACTCAAGTCAAACAGCATTTCACCTTTCCTCCTAAGTGGCTAAAGACAGCAGGATGTTTAGGCTTTGTATCTTGCCACCTTCTCACCCAGCACAACTCACCTCACAAGGGCACTGCCAATAGTTCTCCCTTTTCTTTACTGCAACACTAACAACAACCCAAGGGGTCTATGACAGGCTGAGAGAGCTGGGCTGGTGCGGCCTGGAGAAGAGAAGGCTCCTGAAAGGGAGACCTTAGAGCAGCTCCAGTGCCTAAAGGGGCTCCAGGAAACCTGGAGAGGGGCTTTGGACAAGGGATGTAGGGACAGGACAAGGGCAATGGCTCAAACCTGCCAGAGGGGAGACTGAGATGAGCTCTTGGGCAGAAGCTCTTCCCTGTGAGGGTGCTGAGGCGCTGGCACAGGGTGCCCAGAGAAGCTGTGGCTGCCCCATCCCTGGCAGTGTTCAAGGCCAGGCTGGACACAGGGGCTTGGAGCAACCTGCTCTAGTGGAAGGTGTCCCTGCCCGGGGCAGGGGGCTGGAGCTGGACGAGCTTTAAGGTTCCTTCCAACCCAAACCAGGCTGGGATTCTATGACCAGTAATAACATCACACATAATATCAACCCCATATCATGTAAACTCCCCAAAACTCTCAGATTAAGCCAAGTAGTATTTTTTTTTCTGAAAACACACTTACATTGGCCCAGCTGGTTCATCATCTGCAACAAGAATTCCGATGTGATCCAGGGAAACACAAGGAAACGAAAGGGAAAAAACAAAAAGAGAGTCAGTCTTTGCACCGTGCACCGGCCAAGCCGCGAACAGCAAACCGATTTATCTACAGCGTTAAAGGCCATTCCACTTGGGAGTGCAAAGATTCATGGAGCTGCTTGTCTGGATTCAGGGTTTAATGGCAGGTATGTTGCCTCAATGGTTTTAGTTAACACTTGGGATGCTGGTCATGAAGAACTGCAACTGTAGCGGACAGATTGTTGCAATATGGTCAAGACTCATCTTGTCCCCAAGTTCCAGTGGTTCAATCTCATAAAAAAATAGATGAGAAGACAAACCAACGATTCAGTTGTAAAATCCTGCTGGTTGTTTGCTTGCTTTGATACTGCTTTAATATAGGTAGTATTTTTTATAAGCCATTCTTCAAGTGCTGATGGGTAATTACCGGTATATACCCTACAGGGTATACACACCACATGCTCGTTTTCCCCCGGATGATCCAACCTCTACATATTCCTCTTTCCTCAAGGTCTGATTAGATTGGAGCTTGTTAGGAGGAGGTTGGAGGTGTAATACTTGGTTCAAGTATCCAAATGCAGTCCGTGGGCAGCAGCAGGCATCCTGCGTGTGTCCGACAGGGCTCAACACGCTGGGAAGAGGCAGGGTCAGGGGTGTTGTAACACCTCCAGACACACCAGCTACGCAAGACACGGCCTTGTTCTGCTCGTGTCTTGTGGCAAAACTGTTCTCTTTAAAGAATTGGGAAGAACTCTGCCAATGAGTAATGTTTAACATTAGTGACCAATTGAACTTTGGTGTTTGAATTAGAAACCCCCTTGTTTTGCTCCCAAGCTGCAGTATGGAAGGCAGAAGTGCATTTAAACAGCAATACAAAAATCAATCCAAAAGGTTAATGTTCCTGTAGAGGTACTTTGGGGGGACCAATTGAGGACCCGCTGGCTTTGGCACTCAACAGTTGCCGTTCCCACCTCAGGCTGGAGGGATGTGTCACTGAAGCCTTTAAGAAACTCTCAGCAGGATTCCACAAGGGTGCTTAGTGCACATGAAGCAGGTATGGAAATTACAGTCTCAACAGTGTGGGCATCTGCATGAGCACACGCTAGGAGTAATGTCGGTCAAAGGGGACATTACTCCACCTGTACCTTCAAGGCAACGGATAGGCAAAGCCACCGCTAGCACAGACAGTGACCGGAACAGAAACAAAATACTTCAAAGAAAAGAAAGAACTAACCACAAACCAAGAGCTTTACAGCCAAAATAACACACTAGCGACACACCAGTGTCCACAGAAGTCCACTACCAGCAACAGTACACTACCGGACAAGATACAGAGAGAACTAGGACTAGTAAGGACAACCACACATCAATGTGCTGTTGTATATACAGTGGAGATATACAGAGACACATCAGGTACTGGAACACAAAGCGCAGTAGAGTAAATCTAGAACTTCCTTCTATGAACATCTTTTGCTTCACAAAAGATCTTCAAGTCGGCTGCACTCTGGGTGGGAAGTGCCTTGGCCCGACAGCACCCTCCCTCCCCTGGCCCGGATGCTCTGCACTAGAACTTGGGACCTCGGCTTTCTGAGAAGCATCAGACATCTTTGGAAGTTTGTTTGGCCACACTTCAGGAACACCAAACTGCACCGGGAAGATCCAAGCTCCCTCTCACTAGCAAATAACCAGTTCTCCTTCTCTGTTAAAATACTTCCATGGCTGTTGCAGCTAAGTCATTTTGTGTGCTTAAAAAAGAAACCAAACCATCACGTTTATAAAGGCTGTCATTAGGTGTTTTCCTGACAAAGAGCCAACAAAAATGCTTATTGGAATACTTAAGACTATAGGGTGGATCACCACCGCTCATCCCTCTCCTATCTATAACCTCAGTGGAGATAAAAGAAGCCTGAGGGAAGTTTCTCTGTGCGTTCCTCTCCCGGTCAGGCACTGAACTGCTGGCAAAGCATCCCCAGTACAGTACAGACAGAGACCGAAACCGTAGCGAAACCAGGGGGCAACAGACCAACAGAAAAATAAATACAAAATCAGACTAAAGGAAGATTTAAAAGAACAGCAAACTGAAATCCAAATTAGTCGTGAACGTGAATGAAGAAGTTTTAAGGAAAAAAAAACGTGTTAACGTTATGACTTGTGCGTTGTATAGACTGAAGCTGAGATTAAACAAACTCCAAAGCATGCAGAGCTCTCACTTACCACCAGTTTTTTAAGGGTATGATGCAATTGAAGGGGGGAAACAAAACAAAAACAAAAACAAAAAAAAGAAGTCATAGTAACCGACAAGTATCAATATAACTCAACCCCTTTATGCCAGGTGAGCTGACCTAGCCACCGCTGCTCACAGGATGGACACCCTATGGCCACAGAGCACGGCCTCCCAGTACGCTGCTGCATTCCAGCCCGTGTGGCTCCCACAGTGCTGCCAGGTGACCATGCGTAACCCCTCCTTTTGCAGGCATTTCCCTTTGGAATTGGGAGGGGATCTGCAGACTCCAAAAACCCCACTGACATGATACAAGAGTTACACACCCCAACCAGCCGAGCCTTCCTTGTAGGCACAGCGCTGCCTCACACAGCCCATTTTGGAGTGGGGTAAGGTTAGAATTTGCTGCAGATTTAACGCATCATGTAACACATGTAATCAATCCTGCCAGGCAAAAATATCCACACATTCAAATTGCAAGATGATGACAAATAAGATTTGCTTTAGAGCTCCTCCACTTGTATGAACTGTCTGGGAATGTAACTCGTGCTTGGGCAGTCAGAGAATGGGGGTGTTTCGTGCTGCCACCTCCATAACTTCAGCCTTAATTTAGGAGGCATTTTACTTGTTCCTCAGTTTCTTTTACCCCCTTTGGAAAGTACCAAATTCATCTCATGTAGCCTCTGACTGGTGCAAGTTCAAAATGAAACATTATCAGTTACTTCCAGCACTAAAATCCAGATTTTTGCATCCAAAGGGACTCTACGATTCACGATTTAAAACTTGCAAAGTAACTTCCAGGGAGGAGTTGAGAGCAGCAGCTCCAGCAGCAGCTCTTCCACTGGCACGTGGCACCCCTCAGACCTGCCCTTACAGCTCAACAGCCACCTGGAGTGTTATTAAAATGACAATTTGGGGTCAAATAAGCAAAAGGAAAAGCCAACATTAACCCATTTAAGGTTGGCTGCACTCAAAGGCAGCATCTGCCACCACAGTACGTGTTGGCTGCGGAGCAGCGCTCTTCCCTTTGCCTCTGTTAACAGAAATGTTTCGGAGGGAGGGGGAAGAGGCAGTGCACAGAGACACTCAAACTAAAGCTCCGGGAGGGAATGAAGGGAGAAGCGTCTTGGAGACTCTTTGGCCAAGATACTTACACTGGAACCCTGCTCCCCTAATAAATCTAGTGCATAAAGGCCCAGAGAAGTGAAGCTATTTGATTAGCACTGTGATACAACGATGCTGGCCCTTGACAGCAACGTGCCTATCTGATGATGTTCTCCCCTTGAAGAACTTTAAGCATGGGAGAGAGAGGTGCAGGTCAAGGAAGAAATAACCCCCAAATTCCACTTGTTACAAGGCAAAACCGTTTCAGTGAAAACATTTTGTTCTTTTAATTACTTACAGTAATAGCAGGAGCAGGGAAAGTCAAGAGGAAAAAAATTAACATTAGAAAGAATGTGGGGATATGGATGGAGCTTCTGCAGAGCCAGAGCAGAAACACACTTATGGCAAGTCTTTGTGTTAAGCTGAGAAATGAGAAGGGAAGAATGAAAAAGGACATGTTATAACCTCAGTCACCTCATGGCTTTGAACTGAAGGTCAGAGAGAATATGGATTTTAAAGTAAAAACTGTTCCCATTCCTGCAGGGAGTGTAGGAAGGAGTTTTTACTTTCTACTTACCCCAGAACACGCCCTTAACAACAGCGTCTTTGCTAATATTGGGCTATTTGATCCAACAACAGGAAGAAACCCACTTTCTTTACGAATATTTCATGTACTACATCTGGGTCATGATGGGTGATCGCTACATCGATCAGAACTAAGCGGCTTAAGCTATACCACAGAGGAATCAAAAGCTATTTGCTTCTTTTTGTTGTCAAGGGAAGTCCAAGCAACTTGCATTGAGCAAAATGCATCAGCACTCCCCTGCTGAAACCGCCTCCCGCCGGGCATGCAGCGACAGGCCGGCACCTCTGGCCTCCACATGCCACACTCATGCAGCTTTCATCACCCAAAGCCACAGGAAGCTGCACATCATCCACCCGCACCGGGTTTTACGCAAACCTGGCCGCCCTCTGGAAAACAGGGGTGGGATCTGTCTATTGCTTTACCATGTGTAAAGCAGAGGATGCAGAAATTCAAGAGCCATCCGCCCTCCCTTCCTCCTTCCAGGACATAATTTGGATGCAAGGGGGCTCGCTGCAGTTACCTCCCCTCCCAGGAGGATGAGGATGTCCCTCATCCACAAGTACAACAGCAAGAACCTGCACCAGGCATCCCCAGTGCCACAATTTCTAGTTAGAAACACAGATTTCGTGGGTGCAAAGTCACAAATCTAAATTATGTGAAGGAGGAAATATTAGCAAAGGAGCTACTGAGCAGCCCTGTTCCATGGCACAGAAAGCAAGTCAACTCCACACAGAAAGCAAGGTCCATGCAACAAAAAAGCCCCCACCCTGCAGTCAGGAAATGCCAAAGTTAAAGGAGCAGCCTCGCTCTTCCAGCATGGCAGCGCTTCTAGATGGAGGTAACACCTTCTGCAAGGGCAGCAGATCCCTTGGGAAAGGGTCTTGGAACACAAAGCAGCCATTTATGCCCCCAGCCCCTGACACCTGAGCAGCCTCCCTCTGTGGGGACACAGAAAGCTGAGAAGAGCTGCTCCAACAGAACCAGGTCACCCATCGCTCCACCCCTCCACCAAGAGCTGAGGTAGTGGGCACACTAGAGCAGGTAAATTTTAGCCTGTAGAACATGGACATGAGAGAGGGGGAAAGGGAATTCGTTCAATTGCCTTGGTTTTGGCTGGCCAGGTGGAGTTCCCAAGTGCTCTGGAAAGCATCCCGGACATCCTCCAGGAGAGAGGTTACGTTTCTCTGCAAACTGTTGCATCCCCCACTAGTAACTGGGTGCTTCTGTTCAGCATCAGTTATCAAAAGCCCTTTTTGGCACTTTGTTTACACTCACAAGAAGGTCCAGCCCTCAAGTCTAGCTTGAGGCAAGAAGAGCAATTTCTGGAAGGCAGCACCTGTGTGAAGACAGGCACAGCTGAGAAACATAGAAAGGACTCAAAAGGGCTCTGCCTGTTGTTATTATCGAAGTCTGGAGCAATCCTGCTCCATCCTTTGGCTTGGGCTGGTTTTGTCCAAGGAGATGAACAAGGAGATGGGGTGTGCTACACCCCAAAGGACTGCCTGTAACTTGTGTGGGCTTAGCTAAGCCTGACCCAGAAACGACATCACCTGGGTTCTGCAGGAGGTGAGAGCTCAGTGTGGGCACCAGCATCTCCCAACAAGATAAATGCAGTTCAACAGCATTTCATCCCACACCACCAGGAGCCAGGCTCCGCACAGGCTGCAAGTACACTTCTACATTGCTGGTTTCACACTCTCTCAGCTATAGGAAAGTTCTGGGCTTTCTGTATACAGGGAAGGCACATTTGGCATCACTGGTTTTCTTCCCAAAACTTTTTAAGAAATCCTTCAAGTGTCCTGGGTAAGTCACCTTTGCACTAAGTCTGTGCAGAAACCCTCCCCTCCAGAGATCCTCAACAGGACAGCCACCACCCAGAGGATTCTCAAGGTGAAACTGAACACGGGAGGCACCTTTCCCTATGGAAGCCTCTGTGGCACCCCAGAGCATTGCAGAGGGGCAAGACTACAGCTACAAAGCTTGCACCCCAACACCGAGGCTGGTTGCTGGTAGCAGACACTGAATCTGCAAAAGCCTGCAGCAGGAGGATGTGCCAAACCGAGTGACAACGATCAACCAGGCAGCAGTCCAAAGGAGCCATCCTCAAACACAGCTGGGGGTTTTATGGCTCCTTCTAGCTGCTATTCCAGAGCAAAGGAAGAATGGCAGAGAAACCTGGGGGCTAAAGGAGGTCCGGAGTTACTCCACCACAGGAGGAGAGGGAATGGAGTGGTGGTAAATGTGAAAGAATCTCTAAGGAAAACATTTGGAGTGGTCCAAGGATGGAATTCACATCCCAGGAAGAAAAGCCTTCAGTGAGGAACTGCTGCTGAGGCTGCCAGGTTTTCCCTCAGTAGCAAGGAGGCACTAACAGCTCGATCATCACTGCTGCAGCAGCTTCGTACTGAAATCTGGCACAACCCCAACCCTCATCCTTAAAGCTTAAACACACCAAAGGCAACGCTAAAAGAGAGAATTCAGAAAAGCAGCTCATAGCTGAGAGGTCACGCCTGTTGCCTAATAATTTTTATATCAGGTAATACAATACGTAGACTAATATCTGCCCAAGTTGCTGCCTCAGCTGTAGGCTCACTGATGTTTCCTGCTACTGCTCACTGCAGCATGCGGAGGTGGCTGGATGATTTTGGAAGCAGGGAGTTTCAGTGCCACGTGAGACACACGCCACTGCATTCGAACATTAACTTTGGCATTTCATAACAAGGTATTGAAAATAAGAAAATGAAGAATAACCCACGTAAAACATCCAAGGGTGGAAATCAGCAGATAATCCATGATTTCTCACAGATGCATTTGTCAAATGCCCCTGCTTGTAGGGTGGTGCCCACCACGGTATCACAAAAAGCTTCAAGTGCCTTTAAGGAAAAGGCAAGAATATCCAAGGGAAGGTAGGACTCAAGTCAGCCTCTAGTTGAGATGATGTTATGCCAATCGTGTCTCTTCATCCAGGCAAACTTAATACACAGATATTGACTGTGATATTCAGGACTGGATTTTGCCCTCCGAGAAAGTGAACAGAGAAAACACATGCCCATCACAGAGGAGCATCACTCTCCAAGACTCAAGCTTAGCTGCCTGTAAACTAACAGCAGACCGAGCAAGCAAATGTAGTACTTGGCTCATCATCTTGGACTCCTCCGTCAGAGATGAGGAACCCAGACCCCTCAGGCACCCGAAGAGCAGCCAAACCAGCCAGGAAAACTCCACACTTTGAAACAAACAGGTAGAGACCTCTTCACCTCCAACATGTGCTTAACCGTGCCACCATGGTGGCTGTGTTGCGATCCGGTCAAGCCAAAGCCAGTTTCTGTTGGCTTAAGGCCATTTGAGGCTGCTTCCAATGCTCACATTACAACCTGGTGTCTTATTTTGGTCCTGGTGACACTTTGTCAGATGAAATTTGGAACTGCAGGGAGCTATGAACAGCCACCAACACAGAGGTGAGATGCTCCCTGGCCATCAAAGTCAGCACAGCACAGCACAGCAACACGGGAGGTGTGCAAGAGAAGAGGTAAATTGTCTTTTTGGAAGTTTTCTAGGCTGGTTGAGAGCCACTCTGAGGACAAACTGCTGCAGTAGAAACCCCTCAGCACCTGTGAAGCTGTTAGTTATGCAGAGGAACATGCACTATGCAGTTTTTGTTGGATACACACCTAGACCAGAGTCAATGCATGCTCTGTAAGCAGTTAGTAAATGCTACTCAAGTGGTTACGATCAAAAGCCAGTTTCCTCTAGGTATACACTACTTAAAGACAGTTTTGATCTGCTACAGAAGTCATCCAAGCCTCAGCCATTCTTGAAATATTAACATTTA
This sequence comes from Nestor notabilis, assembly GCF_000696875.1. Lineage (NCBI taxonomy): Eukaryota > Metazoa > Chordata > Aves > Psittaciformes > Psittacidae > Nestor > Nestor notabilis. The sequence goes on from NW_009918728.1 coordinate 30,703, forward strand.
TCACCTATTTGAGGAGATTTTAGGGTTTTTTTCATTCTCTGAAATGTAGCTCAGGAACCTTGAAGTTGGTTTTGTCCAAATTTCAGAGGCAGATCCTGGGTTCAGCACGTCCCACAAGGCAAATGTCATACTGTGTTATCACACACACCTTGTGCAGCTTGACAACAACGAGTCACTTCTGCACAAGCTACAACACAGCTGCCTTTGGAAGTCATCTACCGTGCTGGAGGACTTCCCCAAGCCAGGAAGACACTAATGACTCAGTGCTTCCCATGTGGATCCAGCACGATACCCTCCGTGTACTCTGAAGAGCTTGCTCCATTACTTGTTCCAAGAGCCCGCTGGCATACCAGAGCTTCCCACAAGGATCACTGGGTAGGGTTTCTTGATAAAAATAGGTTTTCTTCACAAAAATGAGCAGCTTGGTGTCACACTAACGCCTGTTTCTCAATGTGGTTGTTTCAAATACTCATTTTAGCCTCAAACTGGCCCTTCTCCCTTCCTTTAAAATGGAAGTTAGGCAGAAGCAGCTCAAAAATGAAACAGTTACTACTTGTTTTCTCTACTAAACACAGTTTAACTAATCAGTCCTACTGTTAAAGCTGATAATAAAAACCTACCCTTTAGAAATGTAACTCGGAGGCTATCACAATTAGATACAGTTTCCAGAGCATTACTTAAACACAAATTCAGTTAGACACCAAAGTAAGAGCCCCCACTCTTCTAACATTAAGAACATGGTTTATTTCTGAAGCATCTCTGCAGTCCCAACCCCCTTTAAAGGTGTTTCTGTACAAAACCTGCCCAGTGTCCAATCCAGGTGCCACATGGAAGACGGAGGGCCATCAGGGATTAGAGAGTTCCTGGCTCTCTCCCTGTGCTGCCCTACACTCCTTAGGGCTGGTGTTTAGGTCTTCTCAGGGCTGCTACAGCAGGGAAGAGATGGAAGCAGGAGACCCCTCGTGCAACAAAAGCTTTAAAGACATGGAAATATCCACCCCCCACCCCTCAGTCTGTGATGTTCAGGATATTCAGTGTTAGGACTCCACAGACTTCACTTGGACCCTCTGCACTTGCTGGGCTTAATTTAGTGTCTGGAGAGGGAAGAGGTGAGAAAGCAAAGAGCTCAGAGCTGACCAAACTGGGCTGCTGATCCTTCCTGCCACAAAGCCCCACTCCATCCTGCTTCCACAAGTTCACTGTGCATCTGGTTGGGGTTTTCCTCTCCTCCTCACAAGCGGCTCTGAGCACACTTACCGTCTGGGACTTCATCCGGCCGCTTCCTTTTCTCATAGATAACTATGATGACAACGAGGATAACAATCTCTGCCAGGATCCCCAGAAAGGGCCAGAGGGGAGCCAAGTGGCTGCGGACACGCAGGATGGTTGTGACCGAGACAGAGCCGACCTGGTTGGTTGCGTTGCACTGGTACTCGCCAGGATCCTCGTTTATCTGTAGGTTTGTGATGCTGAGTTCAGTGTAGTTGTCTTTGTTTAAAATAAAGAATCTGCCCGAGGAGTTGTTGATGTCCTGATGAAAGGGGAAAGGTGGAAAAGAGCAAGAGCTTTAGCAAGTTCTGGTGCCTTTTCATTTCTGTCACGGAAACTAGAAGAGGTTTGAGGGGTTCTTGCAAAGAGGTTGGTCCGTAATGCAAGAGGAAAGCCCACCACTAAGTGCTTGTTGTGGGTCTCTCACTAAAGTGAGCTGTGCTGCAAAGCGACAACGAAGAAATGCACCCAGAGCAAAGAGGAAAACCACCAGTACCAGTTAAGATTATTCTACATCACATCAGGCACGGTTTGATAACTGTTTCAGGTATGATGGTCCTACTAGGATTTTGCCTTGAAACAGGCACTCTCACAGGTTTGTGGTCAGGGACCTCAGGAGAAGCTGGAATTCACGGCCCCATATTCTTTCTACATTTGAAAAGAGAATTCCAGAGTTGCTTACATGTAAAGAATTAAAAAGGAACAAAACTTAAAAAGGACCAAGTATGGATGTGTGATGTTCCCAAAGCTTCATCTTGGATCAGTTCATCAAATAACTTCACCAGAAGCAAGAACCTGCACCCCACCACAGAGGACTTGCAGCACTCACTACATCACCCATATAGCACTGCCCCATTCAAATGTAAGCTCACTCTTAATGTTGAACAATCAACCCCTATTCTTACTTACTTCACATCTTTCTTCATCTATCAATCAAATTGCTACCTCTCTGGCAGATCATACAGTGACATAAAAATAGGTGGGCTGAAGGATTTTAGCAACTTCCAGCTTCTCTTCTGCTATTCCAACTGCTTGTCCAACTCTCTTGCTCACTAGATCAGTTGCTACATAGAAAAATACAATGACTTTAACACTAACAGGTATCACTGTTACATCCTTGGATTAAATCTTAATTAAAGTAAACCAAATCAAATCTTTTCCAGTAAAACACTTACAGAAATTTATATCCAAATGCATTTTTAAGTCCCATTTCGTAACTCACATCTCACCATTTGTAGCAGACACCCTGAATATTGTCTCTTTCTGCACAGTGCATGACTTTACCCAGCAGCAACACAACAAGCAACTCCATTCACACCCCAACAGTGTAAATATCCCTTTTACACGTGCTGCTGCTGGAAAATTCCACCTTCGCTCACCAATGCAGCAGACTTTTGAGGAACTGTGTTTGGAGAAGGCACCTGAAATAACACACCCCTAACCCAAGGTGCTCGTTTCCCTCTTTACCAGGGGTTCTGGCAGGCTTTATCTGACACCTCAGTCCTCTTACCTCAAATACACCATTGACCTTCTTGCGCCAGACCCACTCGGGGTGTGGGAAGCCCACGGACTTGCAGTACATCAGTGCCTCCTGCCCCTCGTTCTTGTTTTCGCTCCGCTTGTGGCCAGTGATGTCAGGAATAGCTGCAAAAGGGAAGGAAAAACCCCGTGTTTACAAGCTGCTCATTAAAGACAGAGTTATTTTAAGCTCTGAGAAGCTGAACAGAAAATGAGTGACAAGTTCCCTGCGCGCTGTTCCTTTCCCACCCTGAGCCTGTGCTGCAGAAGAAAAACCGCGAGACCCATGCAGAGAAATCTCAACATCAGACTCGAGTTCTCTACCAAAAGCCTGCAAAGATAAGATGGCCCAGCTGTTCCTCTGTGCAGGAAGCTGAGAAACATCTCCATCTCCCTCCCCACCACTCGGGAGGTCCCTGCAGTACCTTCAGCTTTGAAAGAGCTGTCAGAGAGTCTGGTTACAACTTGCCCATCACATCAGGACTTCGCACTGATACTGTCTGAACATGAATTTCTGAAAGCTGAATCAAGTGATTCTCCCTTGCAGCAGGATTTTGGCTTTGCTCCACAGACACACCATGACTTTTTATGCCTGTTACACCTTAACAGCAACACTACCCCTGGGTACCTGAGATGCAGCAGAAGTCAAAATCCCTCCAGCACAGCATCCTTTCATTTAGCCTATACACAAATCCATATATTCTAAGGAGAGCTGCAGGTGAAGCTGGGCAACTGCAAGCAAAACACAGCCCTGAATATCAGCAGAGGGTCTTCTGAAGTAATTTAGCTATAAATAACATCACTGCTGTTCCACCACGTTTGTCACAGCAGCCTGTGGCAGCCTCACAAGAGATTATGATGGATCAATAGGCTGCCCGAGCTGAACCTTCACTGAAGCAGATGGCTCCAGTGCTGTAGTGACCACCTTTAAAGCCTGGTTGCTTTCTAGCTTGCTAATTGTGTCACACGTGGCCTGCTGTGTGATTGCAGGACACTGATCTGCTAATCCAGTCAAAGCCCGAGCCCAGTGCTCCAGGAAAAGACCCCCAGGCACCGGGATGTATTACACGGTCTGTTGGAGGCCAGTCAAAGCCCAAGCCCAGTGCTCCAGGAAAAGACCCCCGGGCACCGGGATGTATTACACGGTCTGTTGGAGCAGAGTTGCCTTCATACACAGCAACCTCTGTACGCAGGCGCAGGGAGGGAGCACAGGCTTATGGCAGCTTATCTGCAGCTGCAAGCTGAAAGAATCCAAGCAGTTGGATTTCACATTTGCAGCAATGAAAACTGAGCAAAACATCTTGTGCAACTAGCCAACATGAGCTGAACCTGCTCTTCCCCAAAGCTGCATCACAACTCTTCAGGAAAGATGTTTGGCAAGTTTAAATGCTAAAGGAATTTTCATCTTTCAAGGGCTTTTCAAATGCAGAAAGCATCCCACACCGTGCTCCTGCAAGAGCCTTTCTGCATCGAAATGCAGCTGACTGATAATTCAGAGGCAGACTTAAAATCAGCTTCTGAACAACAGCAGAATCCTGGTTGTAAGAATACTTCAGCTACAGCATTCCTCACTGTGTGTGCATTCACCGGAAAGGCCACCATCAGGAGGGACTGATGGACCCAGGCTTCTCTCAAAACAGGATTTCCAGCACATTGGGAGCTTTGCAGAAGTTGTGACCATTGAGCATGTAAAGAAACACACGCTGCTTACAGGATCATCAACTCTTCAGTTGAATTTAAGTAAACACCTTTTCAGCAGTGAGGTGAAAAAGAGCTCATTACCTAAAAAATACTACGGTTGTATCAGCCCATAAGGAAGAAGGTGAAGGAAGAACTTGATCCAAGTCTATCCAAGCAAATAATAGCTTTGCTAACAACATACAATATATATGATTATCTAGGCAGAGCAATGGGTGAAGCTAGACAAATGCTGACCAACTCCAACCTGATGCTGGCCGTAACCATGATACGCAAGATCAAGGCACAATGTTTTATTCATCCTAAAGATGTATCTTTACACATCAGACGAAAATACTCTGAGACACATAAAACATGACCTGAACGAAGACACCAGATCATAATAATTCTCTGGTCTTATGCAAAAAGAATCTGCCAGGTACAGAAAGCGAGGCAAGCTGGAAAGCACACTCCGTACTTGCTAAGTGATCACATACTACCTGTGCCTACAAAGGGCAATGATACTGGGAGGAAATTAAGTTTTCAAGCTGAAAATTAATCAGCTTCAGGGTTGAGTGCACTGCGTTACATGTCCAGGATACTGAGCATCAATATGCACCTGCGGTGTCCTTTCAAACCACTGCCTGCAGCCTCCAAGAGGAACAGAACATGAATTCCATGAGATGGGGGTTCAACCAAGTAGTGAATTTGTTCTCACCATTGACTGAGAGGCTTGGGAAGGTCCCTTAGGCAGGAGATGGGTAAGCCCAGGGACCTCCCCATGGTGTTTGCTTACTTGGGGATGATGCTCAAGAGATCTCACCCAGCCTAACAAAAATGAAAGGCCGGAAGCAGCAGAGACAGACGGAAGCACAAGAGACAGACGGAAGGTGGCACAGTGACAGGCCCCAGAGTGGCACTGGCGGGCTGTCAGAAGCAATCACAAATTACCCCCATTAGGAAAAGAAGAAATAGGATTCATCAGCTTAAAGCTGAAGCCCCAACACAGTCTCCATCTGTCAGCACTTCGTTTGTCACTGCCACCTCCCAGCAGACAGCGAGTCACAGCAGAACCTGGCAGGGGAATAGGGCAGGGTAAGGCAGCACGCTGCGGCTGGCCCGCTTCTTCTCTAAGGCTGCTGACGGATGAAGAGGGAAAGCTTTCTAGGACATGTGAACTTGCACTGCAGCACAGCCCGGTGCTCGCCTGCAGCCAGGAGATAATTATGGTCCTTTCAGAAGAAGACACCTTCGCCAGGTCACCCCAACGAGAGAGAGCACAAGTGACAAGAACACATTCTGCTCTCTCCTCCTGGGCGCAGTTATGCTGCACCCCATTTCCAGCTCTGCTGGGACAGGGCCTATTTCCGTACTCAGTCCGAGGGGAGCGCCACATGGAATACTCACAGATCCAGGGCACGATGCTAGCCAGCTTCTAGTTCTGGCTGAGACATTAATCCAGTGCTTGTTCTACCCAGCGGGCTGGGTTCTGCTGTACAAACTACAATTCAAATATCACCGCAACTGACTTCAGTCAGATTTAGCAGCAGAGTGATGTTTTCCTGGGAAGCTTATCAAGTCAAGCTCCTTCTGACACCTTCCTGCTCCGGTGCCAGCAACAGATAAAGCACGGAATGAAGCAGGTTTTGTTCAGGAAGGATTTAGATTTCACTTGAGCTTTTAAATAGCAGAATCCACATCTCTGTTCATATCCAGCTGCTGTGGAGACGTGGGCACAACATGCTGCGTCAGCTCCTACAGCAATGAAACCAAGATAATGGCCCCGACAAAAAACAGCAAGGTTTTTATTCTTACATTGTGAAATAGAGAACTAAACGTTGCAAGTTTGTATGAAAGAGCACATGGAAGAGCAAGAAGAGGGTTAGTTTCGATTAACTGCTCTCAAAAAATCCGAAATAAATACAGATTTAGCCATTCTGACATGAGTGAACTTTTGATAAGCATCAATCCTTTTGATAGTTCTAAACTGAATCACAGCAGAAAGTGGGTTTGTGCCAGAAGTTGGGGTTTTCTTACTACAATGTCATTTCTTCACACGGGAACTATTCAGCCCTTAATTTCCAGCTAGTTTCAGGATATGGTACTTGCATTACTAACTAATATGTGTAACACCTCCAACCCATGTCCCAGTTAACAAAACCTCTGCAAGTTTTCCCATTAACAGACAAAATCAAGGCAAGGACAGAAGCACCTAAAAATACGATGTTTTACGGGTGACCCAGTAAAAGGGCTCTGGAAGATTTCTTTTTCTGTGTTGTAATTGTAACCCCTGACTAACTTTACAGCCTGGACAGGGAGCTGAGACACCGCAGGTTCTGCAGGGAGGACGTGACATGCGTTTCCTGTGCAATGCTTTGGTCCACTCTAAGATGCAGCTGTACTAAAAGAACGTCAGATTTATTAATGAGTTTCTAGGCCAGTGCTGTGAAACTGCAGCAGAGGTTTGTGAAGACAGCCAAGAGTCAGGAAACCAGGATCTTCCGAGAAATGCCCACTGAAATAGCCACTCGTTTCCCAGCACACTGCTTGGGCTGGAGCCAGAGTGAAAGCGGATAAGTAACAATCCAAGTGCAGGTATTGCTGTGTGGAACAAGAGCCCAGCTCAGCTGAGCTTGGGGGGTTAAAAAGCTGGTTTATATCTCTCCAAAGCAGTGACTGGGACAGGGCTGAGCACTTGCTGGCACTGGGAAAAATCAGCACCAACTGGGGAGGATACAGGTAAAGGTGGAGCTGCTGGAGCGAGGCCAGAGGAGGCCCCGGAGCTGCTGCGAGGGCTGGAGCAGCTCTGCTCTGGAGCCAGGCTGAGAGAGCTGGGCTGGGGCAGCTGGAGAAGAGAAGGCTCCTGAAGGGGAGACCTTAGAGCAGCTCCAGGGCCTAAAGGGGCTCCAAGAAACCTGGAGAGGGGCTTTGGACAAGGGCCTGGAGGGACAGGACAAGGGCAATGGCTTTAACCTGCCAGAGGGGAGATTGAGATGAGCTCTGAGGCAGAAGCTCTTCCCTGTGAGGGTGCTGAGGCGCTGGCACAGGGTGCCCAGAGAAGCTACAGGTTGCCCAAAGAAGTGGTGAATGCTCCATCCCGGGCAGTGTTCAAGGCCAGGCTGTCCCTGCCTGTGTCAGGGGGTTGGAACTGGATGAGCTTTAAGATCCCTTCCAACCCAAACTAACCTGGGATTCTACGAAAATGAGCAAGGGATGAGGAGGGAAGTCAGAAGATCCCTTGATGAGATAATAGCAGAAAGGCATTGTAGGAAGAGGAACTAAAAAGTTCTGCCTCTCCAGGTGCATGGGAAGAAGGGAGTCTTTGATGGGAAGGCAGGGTGGGGGAGGTCAGCTGCCCTCCATCAGTCATACAACATACATCAGCATCTTCCTTGATGTTCATGCTACTTCAAAGGCATGTTCTTCCCCATCCGATTCCCACTGCTGCTGCTCTGCACCAGATGATGGCTTGGAGTATCAGAAGACAAACTCATTTTCTCCTCCTTCCTCAAGATCTTTATAAGAGTAGAAAGACTGCAGAGGCAGAATTCTTCAAGCTTGTATTTCACTGGTTTTTTTTTTTCCTTCTTTTAATCTTCACGTTTTCAGAGCTCTGGCATCACACAGCAACAGCACTGCAGGTATTTCCACTGTGTGGCAACGGAGCAATTCCAAAAGCCTACCTCCAGATGGGGAGCAGACAGCACACTGCATCCCAGCTAGTGCCTGGCAGGAGCATCATCACTGCTTCTGCTGAAAATAGCCCCATCACACCCCACAGCCTGGTTACCTGCAGTGCTCCCAGCTGGCTCCACTGCAGGAGCAGAGGTGGGGAGAAGAATCCCTGTTTTAAGGCAGAAGCTTCCTAATATCACCATTTGCTCAGGCTGTTGTTTCAGGCTTAGGGCTGCACTCACACAATGCCCCTAACAGCTCAGAGGAATTGAGAGGATACTCAAGGTCTTCACCAGGCACTTCAGCCAAAAGCCAACTGTAGGAAGGAAACCTTCTCCGGGAATTCCAGGAGACTGACATGAAACCCCACTATTTTCCCCTGCTGTTCTACTAGTGCTGCCCTAGGAAGTTTGTTCCCAAGAAAATCTGCTTGAAATCTGCAATCCAGCAATTCCCACAGCCATGCTCATGTTCCTGCATTTTTAGCTTCCTGCAGAGCACATGTAGGGATTCAGGAAGAAAAGGGGTAGCATTATATAAAAGGCAAATGGTGCTGGTGTATCCTGGACTACATCTGCTGTGAGGCATTTGTTCAAGTTGTTCACAAGTTGTCAGAAAGGCCCTATTTTGGTCCACAAGCACTTTGGTAGTCAGAACCATTTTTTCTACATACATCATCAGTTCAAAATTGCAGCATCATCTTAATTAGCAATTAAGCAATTACATTTGTGTATAATTGCTTAACCACAAGTATACTGTGACAGGCCACACATGCAGGTAAGCATGAAATCACAGCATCTGAGTGGCCAAACATGATTCATGCATCACTAATACATCACATACGCCTTGATGAACAGCTAGGTAACATGAAGTAGCATCAAAATAAAGCTGTTTACTTTGAGAACTAGAACTGCTTTGGCAGAATGTGTAGAATATTTACCCCAAACTGCCTTCCTTTGCGAAGGAAAATAAAACAAAAGGCCTGTGTATGCTTTGTAATAACATGGATATTATTCAGAGACATTTCCATACAAGAAAAGGGGTGTGATGCCATTGAAGTTAAGCTGTACAGCTCTTGCAGGAGCACTAGCTCAAAGGAATACTCTCTGATCTAATGAAGGTATGTACAGCACTAGGTCTGCAAGGAGACTGCAAAGTTCTCCAACTTGTGCTTTGAATTCAGTCCCAATTTATTACTACATATGTTTCCAAATAACAGGAGTTGGGTAGGAAAGTGCCTGTTCAGTTTAGAAGTACACACTTGTTCCAATTTGCTTTGCAGAAGACTGAACAAGGTACTTCCCACCCTAGACAAGCCCTGGTACTTCTCTCTGCCAAGGAGGAGTTTAAGGCCCATCAGCTACTCTAGGATGCTTCGAGGAAGAGCTGGAGAACAGGGTCACTGAGTCCTGGAATTGTGACTGCTGAGCAAGATGCAGGTGTAAAACTTCCCCAGAGCAGTGCTGGAGTCATTACCTTTCACTTGATGGTTACTTCTCTGTATTTATGTATAAATAACCTGTGAGAAGCTGTTAGTAGGATTAGTTACTCTTCTCCCTCTGCCCTTTGTGCCAGTACTCCAGTCAGATCTATGGGCTTTTCTTTTTACATTAGATCCTGTGTACCTGTAAACCTCTCCGCCAAGTTCTGTGTCCCTGCCTCTGACAGCAGAGATGCCCCACGCCAAACATTTCCAAAAGCTCTTTTGGGAGCTTATACAAAGCTGTAAAAAGGTCTTACTCAGTCTAGTACCAAAGTTCAATCTCTAGAAGAGGTTTGCTGCCCAAAGCAGCCTTGAGAAAACAGAAAGGACTTAAGATCTTCATTAAGATAATATGAGAAGATTTAGCAATGAGGATGTAGGAGCAGAATGCAAACAAATATCCCCAAAGAGGAAAGAAAACCCAACCTACACTTATCTACCTTGAGCACCCAGCAAACAAGCTCACCAGAAGTGCAATGCAAGTTTGAATTCAGCTTGCTGCAAGCAAGGCAATAAGGGTTTTTAGTGGGGCAGTCAGATTGTGCATCACTCCTAATCCATTTCTCATGTGTCCACATGTCACACATCTCTTGGCTAGGCTAACAGGAACTTGCAGTGCATGAGAATGACCACGAGCATGCATTTTAGACCTCCTTTGTCCTTGCAGAAGCAGCTTCTGCATCAGATTTGCTTCACCACTACATTTTCACAGGTTGTTCTATGCAAGATCATTGGAAGAACAGCTTTCAAACTCAACACAGCAAATCAGCAAGCTTTTCCTGGTACAGCAGCAGCCAGAATGCTTATTCACATGGCAATATTTATGCCCGCATGGTTCAAAACTGCTGTTCTCTGGAGAGATGGCATTCAGAATAATACTGCCCATTTGTCATTTCACACAGCCTGCTGAATTACTCCCACTTCCTCCCTTTGGATTCAGGAGCCCAACCATGCACCCAGGGAA
>NW_009918728.1:41319-51469 GCF_000696875.1 Nestor notabilis
TACACATCTGTGGTCCTGATTTAAAGAGCAAGGATCACAGTACAGATCAGGCTGGGCTGCATCACTGCGCAGGGGTGCTGAGACACAGTGTGAAGCAGCCTCCTTCCCCCTTGCTATTTTCAACCAGCAGCAGGGGAAGCTCACATTGAACTAGGGCTTTAAGGAGGATTGTAAGGAATGCTAGCTTACTTTTAGACAAGTTTACAGTAAGCACACCTTCATAAAGCGAGAATCAGTTTAGTCCCAGGCACAGGTAGGCTGGTTGTGAGACTTCAAACATGCTTTTGGGTAAACTCATCTGCCTTTGGTTACAAAGCTGCCCTAATGCATCAATTCCACCTTACTGCAGCACATAAGGGGCAAACCAAGGCTCCTGCAGTGATTTTCACAGTTATTCAACTGCATTGTGGCAGGAGTTTAACACAGTGTAAAACTCCATCACCTCCACATCACCCCTATGTTGTACATCTAACAGAAACCCTCCTCTTTTGTTCAACAACTACAGCAAAACTCAGTGCAAACCTTTCACATTCTGCAGTTTCTATCCATGATTTTAGGTTCCTAAATATGTCAGGAGACTACCAACATGCACAAGACAGTAAAAAGAAAAAGTGCATGAAAGTAGAAAACCCCCATCTGGTACAGGGCATCTGTCCTAACCAGAACCCAGAAACTGAAATAGCTTCTGCAGACAAAACCAGTTCCAAGCTGCCACACAGGAGATGATAGTTATCTTTCCCCTCTTCTCAGGACAAATTCAAAGTACATTGAATACATTCAAATTGCCTGAGTTACTGTGAGACAGGAAAGAAACAACAGCCCTTGCAGGAGCATACACATATTCTACAGCAATCTTTATCCTGCTGGCCAGGCTTGCTCTCCTGTGACAGCCAGATTTACCAAAGGAACATAGAGGTGTGTGCTAGGAGGTGTTTTAGTATCCCCTGTGTGGGACAAAAATGCAGTGGCCATACTCCCATATCTGTGAGATCGTCCCCCTATGCCTTTCCCTTCAAATCATAAGCAAGGATTGGACACAGGCACTGTAACATTAGGAGAGGCCTCAGAGTTACAGACACACAGCAAAGAGCAGAGGCAGCAAAAGCATTTCACTTGCAGGGAGAGGAAACAAAAAACACACAAAAAAGAACCAAACAAAAAAGTACCTCTCACTTCTATAGTGGCGTTGGCTATAGGAGAGTTTGAAAACACAAACACGCACAAGTATTCCCCTGACTCTTCTGCTCTGGGCTTCAAAATCCTGCAGACAGGGAGAGAACACAGGAGCTGTGTTAAATACTGTGTTAGCAACCAAAACCAAGCAGGCTAGGGGCTTATTTCTTCCCCCTCCCCCCACTTTAATCTTTGCACTGAATTTCATAGCTATTGCTTGTTAATTCAAGATATGTTGTACAGATGTACCTACTTGAAATAAAGGCTGGTGCTAGCCGAAGAAAAGGGTGAGCTCTAGTCTGGAAAGCCAGTAGCAATTTAGCTGGAAAAGCTGCATTTAGTTTAAAAGCAAAGAAGGAGCCCAACATCAGTTAACTACACACTGCAGTTAGTCTGATGTAAGTCATCCTCAAGTCAGTAGCCTACTAGGCAGGTATTGCCTCCCACTGAGTGAGAAACATGATTTGAAGGTACTGCCTCCACTGAGTATGGAGACGTATAGTAGTATGTCAGTAGTATACGTCAGTAGTATAGAACAGCCAATTGGAAGCAACAGACTACAAATACAACCAATGCTGCCACTCCTCTCCAAAGCTGTTTTCCTTTTCCCAGAGCAGGTATGAGACTGCTCCATTAATTGTTTTCTCTGATCCAAACTGGATGTGGAAAAATTGCAAAAGCTGGTGAACTCCTGAAGGAAGACACCACACAGGAATATGCTGCCACCGAGAACTAGGCAAGACTGATGCAGTAACAACCAGCTGAGGACAAACTAGATGCAGACCAGCCAGAGTTAGATCTGAGCTACAACAAATGCCAACCACCCAAAAAATTAAGATGAATTTACACTCGAGATGGTGCTACCTTCAAGTTCACCAGCTTTTGTTGCCTTTCAGAAAGCTCGTGGATACTTAAAAGCTCTGTGCATATGTTCTTCAGATATTGACCTACAAAAGGCATCTTAGACTAGAGAAGCATATGATGATGCGATGCAGAATTTACATCTCCACAGGGTTCTCCTCATCGCTCCCTCTACTGAAAGGCTTCTTGACTCTGCTTTTTTATTATTATTTGTTTTAAAACACATGAAGCAAATAGCATGCAGATGAAGAGCAACCCTGCAGAGAGCACTGTAAGGAAATAATTCAGTTATTTCCCTATACATGGAAACTGTGTAGACACATGTAAAAAGCTGCTCAATTAAACACAGTCCTTGGACTCAAGTCTTCACTAGTTACAGCACTTACTTTCCAGAGTTGCTGGTGAAAGTTGGTTATGAAGTTAATACATAGAATGGTTTGGGTTGGAAAGGACCTTAAGATCATCCAGCTCTAATCCCCTGCCATGGGCAGGGATGCCTCATCCTAGATCATGTTGCCCAAGAGTCTGTCCAGCCTGGCCTTGAACACTGCCAGGGGTGGAGCATTTACCACTTCTTTGGGCACCCTGTGCCAGCGCCTCAGCACCCTCACAGGGAAGAACTTCTTCCTTATATCCAACCTGAACTTGCCCTGTTTCAGTTTGAACCCATCACCCCTTGGTCCTATCGCTCCAGTCCCTGATGAAGAGTCCCTCTCCAACAGCCTTGTAGCCCCCTTCAGACACTGGAAGGCTGCTCTTATCTTTCAGATAATCTATTTTAGAGATCTGCAATAGTGTGGGTAGGCAGAAGATGCCTGGCTTTCTTTAATTGCATGTAATAATTAAGTTATCATACTCTGACCACTGCTTTTTCTTACCCATTACAGTCAATACTTAAAAGCAGGGGCAAGGGGGAAAAGATTCTCTATTCTTTCAGTTCTACACAAACTGCTTTTCTTACAGTGCGAAACTACAAGAGCCAGTACTTGAGTATTATTACCATGGATCATTAAAGCAAGTGTAAACTGATCCAGCTGCCAACTTTTAAAGACAGACAAGCACCTGAAACAAGCCTGTTTAGCAACAGCCTCCTTCAGGCCTGTGGATTTAGGAAGAGCCCAGCTTTTTGCAGGTGGAGGCTTTTCAGCAGATGCAAAACAAGAAATACCAATAAACCCCAAGGATTTTATTGGTTTAGCTCAGTTAAGTCTGAATTAACTGGTGAGAACTTTGCAAAGAACTCACTACTTTTCTGCTCCATACTATAAGTGTAGACAAGGGACAGCTCTACAATGAAAGCACAGAATGGCCATAACCACTTCCAGGCACTTCTGCTTGTAGAATAATGCACTGCAAATAATCCCTGCCCATTTTTTGTTAAAATGGTGAACTAAACCCCTAGATTTAACTCTGAGCATCCTGATTTTAGCTGCTTTCCAGCAAAAGCAGCTCCATCAAGATGGAACGAAGAACTAAGAGCACTGTATTCCATTCCTAATGTTGCCTGCAGCAGGGGTTTTAAGGCAAGTAGTTGAACCTATAAATTCTGAAGCTTTCTGGATGGCAAACAACACTGACCTTCAAGTACTAACAACGTTTTACAGTCAACCAACACATGTTAAACAAATGAAAAGCCAAGAACCTGAAACTTTTTAAAGGAAAATTAAGAGAATACAAAAGATTAACCAATGCTGGTGTTAAATCTCTCCTTTTAACCACAACTATGCTGCCATTGCTTGCATGGATCTTCACAGGCAGGATCTGGCATTGCTAGATTTAAAGAGTAACTAAATCAAACTAGAATTTAACAAACAGATCAAACACAGCGTGATCATCTGCAACAACAAAATGCCACAGAAAGCCTGAACCCACAAAATGCAGCAAAGCAGCTTAAAAATTATTAGGAATTCAAGCTTTACTTTGCAAACACAGATCTGCTCATTCCTCAAGCTGTCACTGTGATTGCAGTGTGGTTCAGCAACCCCTTCACTCACTGGCAACAAAGGGACTTTATGGTCTGCCCATCTTGCTGCTTTCTTCTCCAGGAAGTGAAAACTGAAACCAAGTCTAATTCTTCCTTTACAGAGGAATTTGGAAGGAAAATCCACCTTGGCTTGGAACAGATTGTAGAGAAGTCAGACTGATACTTAGTTCCCTGAATAATAACACGCAATTTTCAGTACCTTTGATGCAAAACACCTCTTGTACCACTCAAACTGGTGCTTTGGACAAAGCTACTAATCAAGTTAATTGCTAGATAGGAAAGCAGAGCCTCCAGAAGTCAGACCGAGTGTTAAACATTGAATGCAGGAAGTAACAAGATAGAATTATGGAACTAAATGAGACTTTTTTAACTGCAAAACTGAACAGATAATGCGAAGTGAGCTGAAGTGGAAGCAAAAGGTAAAAACTTGAACACAGCTTTATCAGAATCAAACCTCACTTCCATAATCCTGCGGATGCAAGGATGCTTTGCTAAGGCAAGGAAAACCTGGAATATTTCTTCATCCTGTACCAGGAAGCAACATCAGTGCGGTAAAGAGCCCACAGTACTCCACTAGAGATGAAAAAAAGCCCACTGAGTGCGTAGGCATGTTTCCTTGTTTCACTGTACAGCCAAGGAACAGTAAACAACAAGCACTATATATAACAGTGAGCCCTGACCAGACATAAGCACCTCATTCTGGAGCTAAGAGCTGAGCAGAAGGGTCAGAAGGGGTTTAATGTCTCTAAAGAATGAGTTACCAGCAGTGGGTTAAAACATTCCTTAAGTGCTCTTCATCTTTGCTTGGCACTGAACACAAAGCTGGATTTGCTATCCTGCTGGCACTGAGTGAAGGAAATGGAAGGACAAAATAAGAAAGCAAGAAAATTGCACGCGCAAAACAGAGCTCTGATGGCATCACTTCAAGATCAGAGCAAGCTTCAGATGCTCTCATCAACTCCATGGCAAGATAGCCCCACTGCAGGAATACAGAAACCCTCGAAGGATTTCTGCCCTATCCCTGGCAGTGTTCAAGGCCAGGCTGGACACAGGGGCTTGGAGCAACCTGCTCTAGTGGAAGGTGTCCCTGCCTGTGGCAGGGGGTTGGAGCTGGATGAGCTTGAAGGTCCCTTCAACCCAACCAGTCTGGGATTCTATGATTCTACAGTGAAACGGAAGATACGGTTGTACATGTTCTGTTCTCCTTCACACCCTTAAATGGAAGGTAGAGACAAAGAACATGTTCATGTGGAACAGATTAAAGCTGAAAACGTGGGGTACTGACAAATAAGAAGCATGAGCAATACAGCTGCAATGTTTAATCAAGATTTGGTATCGTTTCATGGTAGTGACCTGACAACTCATCACTAACAACTCTGAGAACACCGAGTTCATCTCCCAAGGCCAGAAAATGACTAAACCAGCTGAATTCAGCAGTGATTTGTGTGCTGGAATTCTCTCTGTGATGAAGATGCACAGCTGCAGATCCATCTTTATGTTAGACACACACTGGAGTCAACAAACTTCCCAGCATCCTTCTTTTAACACTATTCATACTCTGTGGAACCTCTAGTGCAGATCAGCTCCATTCATCTGACCACTATAAAGCTGAACCAGGAACCCTAGAATCCCAATGCATGCTCCAAAGCCACAGGTCTACCAGGTTTATCATTCTCCCATGAAGATGATTCTGAAAGGACTTACTTGTATTCTGTAGTGTTTGAAGGTTTTCTAGTGCCAGGGATCTCTTCTCCATTCTTCACCCAGTAACTGGCAGAAAGAGGGCTGGGACTTGTGGTGAGGTTACACTGCAATGTGACAGCCGGACCGTACAGATGAATGACTACATCCTCACTGGCATTGATCCTCGGCTCTGAAACAAAGGACATGTTAAATAGCCACAAATCCTTCCTGGCAACCATGCCACACTAGTCTAAAACTGAAAAAGGGGAATCAGGAAGGGAAAAAGACTACACAAGGAACGTAAGTGCACTAATATGGGGAACAGCAAGAAAGTCACAATAAAACTTAATGAAGGCAACAACTTATGGATCAGCACTCCTATATGGAGAAAAGAGAATAATTTAGTTTAGATTGTTTAATATTCAACATCATTACAGATTCCTGTGTAACACCATTAATCGATGTTTTATTTCAATGCTACTGACTGTAACATGGAAAAACACATGTCCTGTAACCACACATAATGACAAGCCAGGCCTTCAGAAGTAACTTCTTTCTGGCTGTAACTTGGTACCTCTACTTTGAGATTTAAAATAAACCCATTTGCTATAGAGAAGTTAGAGTCTTCCGAATAATATTTCTGGACTTCCCCCTGCAAAAAGGCTTGTGTCTATGTAAGGAAAATATCCTGTGAACACAAGACATTTCAAATGGCCCAACTTTGCTGATGTCTGAAATCTGAGTGTGAATAAGGCACGAGTCTGATGGCTCGTAAGAATGGCTGAAAGCAGCCCTTAGAAGTAAGAATATACACCACGTTAAAAATCAGAGTCTGGAACCATTTCATGTCTAAAGTAACCTTAAGCATTTATGAAGAACATAAAGTAAATGCAAGCCTTGTTGAAGGCTATCAGCCTTCAAAAAATACCTAGGTTTTGTAGCAGCTATAGTTTCAGCTTGAGCTGAAGGCCACTGCTATAGCAGCCTCTACCATGGCAATGCTGCTGTGTCCCCTTCTCCTTTGATGCATTCCTTACTTCCAAGGGTGAAATGAATTCCCAAGAGGTAGCTGTTGCCTGCTGCTCATTTCACCCACCACGCTCCCACAGCGCTGGTCGGGTGAGGAAGTTGGTCAGGAATGAACCTCTTCGTCACTCTGCAAGTCAGCAAACGGCTTTTTCATCCTGTACGTTTAGTTACGCCTCGTGGTAACAGATTTGGGATACAAATTTAGTCACAGCCATGCAGCCTTTTGGATAGTCATCTGCAAAGTGCTTGGAACACCAGTTATGAAACAGAATGAGGGGAAGTGGAAAATACCACTGTGGCATTTTTCAACATAAAACATTCATCCAGCCAATAGTCCAGTACTAGATTATTGCCCAGGGAGAAAAAATATCCACCTACTAATAATGTGACAAAGGCATTCCAGTTCTGTGTATCTTTTTCCCCTTTCTTCAGCTACACAGCTTCTTTTCATATCTATTTAAAACTAGGACTATCATTTCAGTGCAGAAAACCTGTCAGATACTGGATCAGTGGAGGGGTTTTGACACTTAGCTATTATCACATATTTTCAACTGTGTTTCTGCTTCATTTCCCCATACTTGGGTCCTATGGGCTGCAAAATGAATGTTTTTTTCTTGGATGCTAAAGGCAGTGTCTTTAAGCATGTAGCCTGCAAAATAAGTGCTGTGGTTTCTTCTTAGGAGGAGGTTCCTGGCAGGACAGCAGCACATCCAGCGAGTGCTGCTGGTGCTGATGCTGTCTGTGCTGGGCTGAGGCACAATCTGAAGCAGTGATCAGCCTGCAGTGATCCTGGAAACAGGAAGCACACATGCTGCCATCAGAAAGCACTGCATAAATGCTAACACCAGGAAAAAGGCACTAAGAAAATCTGGATCTAGTTCCTACATAAACTGGAAAGTTAAAGATTTAATCCAGAAGGATTTTGACAGTGGCAATCTGCTTTCATGTTCTGTTGACAGTGAACTCTTTGGCCTCAACACTGATGAAGCAGAATCACAGACTGGTTTGGGTTGGAAAGGACCTTAAAGCTCATCCAGTCCCAATCCCCTGCCACAGGCAGGGACACCTTCCACTAGAGCAGGTTGCTCCAAGCCCCTGTGTCCAACCTGGCCTTGAACACTGCCAGGGATGGAGCAGCCACAGCTCCTCTGGGCACCCTGTGCCAGCGCCTCAGCACCCTCCCAGGGAAGAGCTTCTGCCTCAGAGCCAATCTCAATCTCTCTTCTGGCAGGTTAAAGCCATTCCCTTGTCCTGTCCCTACAGGCCTCATGAACACACAAAAAATCCAACCCTACAAAACAAAAAAGAACACACAAAAACCCCTGCCGGGATCTCCAACTCTTACCTACATCTCTGCTAAGCTGCAATGCCCAGACAACATTTAGTGCTCTCAGGCTTGCTGTGCTGGAATTTGCTGGGGCCTTGTGTGTCTGACTTGCAGCTTTTTAACTTTTAGGTTAAGCGAATACAAGACAACTGCAATCTCATTTACATCTTTTACCTGAATTTATATAATTTTGATTAAAAAAAAAAATAAGCAATCAGGCAGTTGTGGTCTCATTTAATTCTAGGAGACAAACTGCAAATGGAACACTACTGGGATAGCGACACCCAAAGAAGGACGTCCACTTGAGAAAGCAAAATGCAGAAGAGTCTCTTTCACAGACCACTCAAACTGCTCATTTTATGTGAGATCAGGTTTTAAAATCAAAAAACCCAAACAAAACCATCAGTAAGCGCAATTCTTCATCCAAATGAGGAACGAAATAGAAGCTAGATGCTTGTTCTTGGGGTTAACTTTTAAAAACGAAGTAGCACTTGACCTCTCTGCATTCAAATGCTGGTATTTGAGACAAGCTGTGATTGAAAAGATAGTGCTCTTTTGATACATCTGATATTCCCTTTCAGTGATGTCAAGTGAAGTCAGCAGCAAATTGGCCACTGTTAGCTGGAAACTCCAACATGTTTAATCAGAAATTCCCATTTCGATGACAAGTTGTGTTCACACACACGCAATAGAGCAGCTTCAGATAAGATGGTCTCCACCTCCCAGGGACAGCTTGGAAACCTGTTTCCCCCCGCCCCCTCCTTATCTCCATTTTCAGCATGGTGTTGCAAGATTTTGGTGTCCAAGTGGTCTGTTTCCCAAGCAGTAGCTGGTCAGACCTCTCATACAGTGTTACAGACACAAAGCAGCAGGAATTACCCTGGGCACAAGGCACTCAGCAATGAAGTCACGACACACACTTTAGAAGTAGCATCAGATGCAACAAGATGATGTTAACTGGGGAGTAAATGAAAGGTTAAACTTCAATCCCTGGAGCAGGTTAGTATCAATGGCCTGAGAGAGGAAAAACCCACTTTCCATATGGAGACATCTTCACAGTAATTCAATCCCAAATGGTGACTTTTCATATGAAAAGGATTTTCTCCCTCAGTGGGTTACTAACACTGACCGGTCACAAAGAGAGGAGCACAGGACACCAGACTTGTCACACCCCAGAACTACTAAAGGTCTTACAGGGGCAGAGGGAATATCCAGGAGACAATACTTCTTAGAAGACAAATCTTTTAGCTTTGTCTTAAGGTCATATCATTTCCTACAATTACATAGCTCTTGCTGTTGTAGGTCATGCAAGTAATCTACACATCCAAGTCCTTTGGGACCTCAAATGGAAAAGGAGGAACCAAGTAGTAGGACTGAAAGCTGAGTGGGTTTGAGCTGAATGACCCAACACCACTTAAATCCACAAGTCAGTCCACATCATTGGGCTTCCTCTCAATTTTTCCACATATATCCATGTTGTTTCCATTTCCCAGAGGGAAGGTCTCTGATCCAGCAGCACTGACTGCAGCACCACGCTTTAGGAAGAGTTTTGGGTTGATATTTAAAGGTATTCCAAAGCCTAACTGAGACATAATTACAGAGTTTGACGTCTTTGTGCCCAGACAAACCTCAAAGTGGTACTCAAAGAAAACATTTATCTAGGCGCAGAGCACAAGAACAAGATAAAGCCTACACTCTGCTCTTTGCCACCTGAGGATGCTGAGAAATCACAGAGAAAGCAAGTTCTCCTGTATCACCATGCTCATGTTGCACATTTAATTCACTCTACCCATAACTCATTAGCCATTTGGTTCCTCTTGTTAGCAAATGCTAGAGTTTTACACCTTACACAAAATGAAACAGGGTTCTTCTTTACTTCCTCTACAATATAAATGTCCAAGCTCATCTGGGACTGCTTTAAAAGTGAGCTGAATGCAGAGAAGTCTTGTAACAATAAAGAACAAAAAAAGCAATTCTAGGTCAACCATATTCTCTGCTTTTGAAAGCTTTTTCTGCTGCCCGAAGTTGCCTTCTCAGACGACAAAAGTCATTAGCTAAATGTTATTAGTTCAACACTGCGGGGGGGGGGGGGG
>NW_009918728.1:51500-66820 GCF_000696875.1 Nestor notabilis
ATTCCCTCCCCTCTTCCTTTCATAAGCTGGATTAAAAATAGCTGCATCAGTTCAGTGCTGCTGCATCAGTTCAGTGCTGCTGCACCAGAGAAGCCATCAGGAACATGCTGCTGCTCAGAAAGGAAAAGAAACACCACTTCATGGAAAAATCTCACCATTAAAGGTCACGTGTAACTGAAAGGGAAGGATTGGTACAGCAGCATATAGGCAACCAAAACCACATGAAAAGGCATTCAGAGAAATTCCAAGAGAAAAGAAGAGAGAAAAATGAAATGGTTAGACCTGGGAAGAACACAAATCAAATATGAAGGCACTCATGGAGAAGCCAGCATTAGGGTGACTAGAAACCTACTACAACACTAAAGGGGGGAAGGAAGAAACACAGATTCAACACTGGGCTTGTTTTCACACAGAAGCTCTAAAACTAACCCACAGATTTTTCCCAAGTCCTTTGATCCTAAGGAGAAGAGACACAGAGGGCAGACAACGGCAGCACTACAGGTGGAGGAGCAGTCTTGGGTTCAGAACAACAGGACAAGTGAGCAGAGGGTTGGACGGGGGTAACAGGAGGGTGAGGGTCACTAGACTGCCTCTAGGCACTACGGTGCCACTACTGTAGGGTGCTGGACTCACTCTGAAGGACGCTTATAGTAGCCTGGGCTCGAATCCACGTTATGGAGGGATTTTGCCTCAAGTCATTCCTCCTGGGATCGTTGCTGGCCCTGCACTCGTAAGTCCCAGAGTCTTCCAAGGTAAGGCGGGTTATCCTCAGCACACTCACCCCATTCGCCCCGTAGGCAGTGTTAATGGTGACACGGCGCTTCCGAGCACCATCCCACAGCTGTTTGAAAGACTCAGCCCGGTTGACTTCAGCATACCACCACTGGATCTCTGGAGTGGGATTCCCAACCACATCACAGTACAGTTCAAAGGCGTCCCCCGTGAGTTTAGTTTCTGACATGGGCGACTTGACAAACCCAGCTAGAGGGAGGGGCAGCAGAAATGCAGTGACAGAGTGGCAGAAAACAAAAGAGCTTATAAAGAACAAAGCTATGAGGTGCAGAAAACAAACAGTTAGAGAAGACATTAGCATCTACAATAACACAGCTTGCATAGAAAAAGCACAACACCGGGCACTGGTGGACGGAGATAGTCTGCAACAGCTCACTCCCATTTGGAGCATGGATTCACGGCAGGAAGTGCTTCTCCAGCCTCTCTGGGGGACCCATCTGTGGCAGTGGTGTTTGCAACACACACCAGCTCAGAGGTACCTCCAAGCCCTAGAACACACTGATGGGTTTTCAAGCCCCTTTCAGAAGGGGCAAGTGTTGAGTGTTCATGGCCAGATGGCTTTTCTCTGAAGGGATTTCTTCCTTCCTATGACCTATCTACAGGGAGGGGAAAGGGTAAAACTTTAACCTTCTGCCTTGCACAGCTCACAGTTGTGAACCCTACTTTGACCTTTCCTTCCATCTATTTTGGACTTCCAAGAGAGGGAATTCCCCAACATCCAAGTGACCTATTTCCTGAAGTAGCTGGATCACTGCAGCTCCAAAAGCCTCACAACCTGCTAAAGTGCTATATACACACACAGGCCGAAATACCCTTCCGATAGCTGGGAAACCAACAGCATCAAAGGTACTTTGACAGAGCACACAATTTTTGCCTTCTGAAACAAGATGCTGAGCTGGCATTTGTGATCAGGCCAAAATTATCTTTATTACAGCATGGAATCCTTCAATACTTACCAGCTTCGGAGCTGCGTGCACAGACATCCTGAATTGTCCTTCAATCCTATTTTCCAAGATATCTATTGGAAACAGTGTTGCCTTTAAAGCTGAGGGACCCAGCAGGCCCCCCTAAAACTACAGGATTAGAATACAGCTGGCCAGACAGATTATGCACCAAACCTGTCATATACTGCTGTGCTCCCGTCAGCAAGCAGGGTTAGAGCGCCACACAGCTGATAAACCTCAAATTGTGTTATCCCTCTCCTCAAATTCATTGCTTATTTTCAGGGAGAGGATTGAAAGACAGTTCAATGGCTATTAGAACACAAAAAGGTGGACTTAAAGCCTTGGTAAGATTTCTGTTGTGCACCCATTAAATAGCATTCCCCTCCCCACCAACTGGCCACACTCATGAAACAATTGCACATTGACAACTACATGGGAAGTTTGCACTATAGATGGATGTCTAAAGAACAATCTGGGCAAGAAAACAAGGCCGAGAGTCTCTAGAGTACACACAGAACCTGTTCCTTGCCAGCACAGTCCCGTAGCTGCAAGGAACAGCTACAAGAACGCTCAAAAATAGTAAGTATTAACCTCAGAAATGGTTTCAATTACAACCTCATTTGACTAGGATGCTCCAGCCTCACACTCCAGCAGCAGAGGAGGTGAGGTCTGTGCTCAAGTATTACAGCAAACAATCCAGTGCTGCAGGGCGAGAGTGGAAAAGCTATTGCACAACTGCCTCTAATACTAGTAAACTGTTCTAAGACCACTGTTGTGGCTTCTTGAGGTTAATGAGGATCACACTGTTTTCACACTGCTGTTTGAGGTAACACAGGAGCCTGGGTTATGATCTTGCTCTGCTGGACTGTCCCCATTTCAAGGGATGCTGAATGAGGAAGACTGTACTCCCACAGAGACACAAATCAAACAGCAAGGCTGACATCTACCTCTACGTGGTTTTCTAGACACAACAGGCTGAAGCAGCAGCATAAGACACATACCAGTTTCTTTCCAAATCTTAGTGCTTCTCCCTCCTATGCCAAAGCCTTTTTCTCCTACCTTCCACCATAATACTGAGATGAGCCAAAGAGATGACAGCAGCTCAGGGATGATGCTCAAGAAGGGATCTATCTTCTACAGGTTCATCACCACAAAGATGCATCATGAAATGCACCCCTGAAGTCAAAGGCCGAGTGATCTCAAACTCTAATTCAACCCTATTTCTCCAGCTGTCCTGGCTACTAAGCAACCACTTCAAGAATACCTCCTTGCCTGGCCTTTGCAGCAGGCAGAAAAGGCTATAACTGTATATTTTAACATAATATAGAGCTGCACTGCTGCTGGGGCTACACAGTAACACATGTGGTATGAGAGAGTGATGGAAGTCCCATAAAAAAGAAGCAGTCTCACTAATTTGACTAAAACAAGCTGTCAAAAGCTTTCAGGTTTGAATCTGATTCTGTATTCACTAAGCTGTTAGAAGTATTACAACTTCTGCACAAAGCCTAATTTAAAAAGATTAAACTGGACCACTGCAGCAAGAGGTCCCTTTAGTAAATATTCTCCAGATTGAAGTTTTAAACCTACATTTCCATCAGTTTCAAATCCTCTTGAAAAACATCATCTCAGATGATGATGTATTTCAATGCAACACTTGATCTTCATCTGAGCAACCCTGTTATCAGCACACAAAGATGGCAAAGAAAACACACAAATGTGATTTCATACAATCACAGAGTTGTTTGGGTTGGAAAGGACCTTAAGCTCATCCAGTTCCAAACCCCTGCCATGGGCAGGGACACCTCACACTAGACCACAGTGATCACTTGGTGGCACTACCCACCCCAGCAAGAGGTAAAAGTGCTCTTTAAAAAAGGCATTCCAGGCCGCAGTAAAATCCTGGATGGACAGATGGGAATGAAGGCAGTAGAAAAGCCTCCATATACAAGTTAATAAACACTTTGCATTACAAAGGGCTGGGGTTAATGTTCTGTATTTCAGTCATCCAAAACAGCAAAGGCAAGACATCAAACAGCATCAGTAAGCGGAGGCGACGCTTGCAGCTACTGTACATCTGCCAGAGGGCCATTTCCCGGTAAGATCTCTAGCTAGGAGCTGCAAAAAGAGCTGAAACCTGCCAGTACCAAGCAGACATGTTTCTAGGGAAGAGGGAAGAAGAGTTATGTGTTACAGTGAATGCTCCCTGGAGCACCAGAGGAGCCTGGGAAGTGAAGTGCTCCTGCTTTTTTGGCAATTGACAGTGATTTCCATTATTGCTCAAAACCAAACAGAAAATGACACTCTCCAGATCTCATTGCTTACATAAGAAGCTTTCAGAGCCCAACAGTTTCCTTACTTGGTCTTCCCCAAGCACAGTACTGCTGCCTTGTTATTACCATGTTCTGGTCTAGAGACAGGAGCACCAACAGAACAAACACATAGCAAAATACAAACAGATCAAGAGGTCTTGTTAAAGTGGTTATACTATAGCCATTTCAAACTGAAAACCTGCCCTTCTTTGTGCTTTACAGCTGTCTGATTCCCAAAGTGTAGGAAGAATCACTGCCAGTGTATGAGTGTCAGCCCTTTACACAACAGCAGAGCAAAACTGCAGCCAACACTGGAAAGCTCACAAAGGTCAGGGCTCTTGGAAGGGGGAGGAAGGAGGCAATAATCCATAGATCATACCTTAAGATCCTATAGAAGTAAGTAGCAGAATAGTCCAAATCTGCAGTGAATCCTTTATGTCAAATCCAGTAGGAATAAGCACCTTCAAGTGCTTACAAGAAAACTGTATTGTAAATGTTCATTCTATCAGCAGCTGTATTTACTGCATTAGTCAGGAATGAGTTATTCTGTTACGCAGCAAGTTCTCATTCAAAGGTGTTTGAAGGGGAGGATTGTTCAGGTTTGGGGTATCTTTAAAGCCAATTGCTATCATGCATAAAAGAACAAGGGAAAACCTGTTGTTAAGTATCTCTCCCAGGAGCCCGATGGGTCTTCATGATACACCACAACGCAAGAAGTGTAACACACTGAGGTCCAAGGTGCAGCTACTCAAGTACATCATTATCTTTCCAACTAATTATAAATTTTTTGTTATTCATTGAAGGTTATCTGCCTGCAGGACAGAAAGAATAAATGGCAATAGCATGAAACCACCGCAGAAGTTGATCTCCGACACCACAGTGAGGATAAAGGTGAGGAAAGCAATTGACTAATGCTCTAAAAGCAGACAAACAAGTTGGTCTCCACCTACAATTCTGCCAAAGAGTAACCAAATCTAGTTCCCAGCAGGGGTCCTCACATTTGCAATCCCCCCATGTTAAAATGTGTATTTTGGTGAAGAACCACCAAATCCAAATAAAGAAAAAGTGCATTTTGAAAGCCAGGTGCACTTGAACTGGGAGTGCAGGAGAAGCTCAAAGCTAGTCAAAAGGGCAGCCAAAAAATCCCATATGCAGAAATAGAAACATGTACAGCAGACTCTGAGAGCCAGAAAGCTGGAAACGCTCCATGTTGGCCAAATGCTGAGTTCAGAAGAGAGTGGACAGGGAGCCTGAAGACAGAGAGTTTAAAGGAGCACAAAAACACAGTTTTACCACTCCTGAGCAACCCGATTTCATCGATGAGGCTTTACTAATGGAAGATGCCTTTTACAGAGTCAGTTTTCTTCTGCCAATATTTATGAGCTACCTGTTGGCCAAATGCAGGCGAGGCCAAGCCAAGCTACATTCCAGCTTTGGCATGTAAACGAATCCCAGCTTTACATAGCAGCAATGCCCCTTCCAACTGCAGCGACTGCCCTCGCTGACACAAGCCAGAGCAGAGGCAGTAACCAAGTTCCTCTGGAAGAGGTGTAGGCGGGAGAAGGAACAAGACTTATCCTCTTGCTGACGTGATCATGCAACTGGAGGACTAAATTTATGCATATTACAAGCATGTGGAAATAGCTAACTGTAATTTTGACAAACTCCTGAAGCCTATAGAGCAGCTTGAGTCCTACTTTGGCTGGAGCCCCCTTGGATAGCTTAAAATCAGTAGCGCCATGACCAAAGAGCTTACCAACTTCCTCACCTGCTAGAATGAACACACAAATTCGGATCTTGACAGAGATCAACAACTATTGTAACATATGTTTGCAGCAGCTACCAGCCTAAGAACATATAGAAAGCAGTGCCTGACACAATCATCCCTGAGCTGCAGAAGTGATTGAGCTATTGATCTAAATAGCCTTTTGTTACTGACATTTAACACAAGATGCACTAGTTACAAAAGAATTGATTGCAATGGCACTGGAGAAGTAAAGCAGGGAGAATATCTATCTCCCAAAGTTAAAGTCTGGTCTAAAGAAAGGGGTTAAAAAAAAACCAAAGCTATGTTTTGCCCTAAGAAAATGGAGGTAAGTTGCTAGCTGAGGAAAGGAAATGTTAACCCAGTACCAGCAAAGAGAGACAACCAGATGTAAATGAAATGCAGGTACTGAAAAAAGCCCTAATAATGTAGAACAAACTGATTTTTCTTGGGTTTACGTGCATCAAGCATGATTATCAAAAGCTGAAAACAAGCACAAGACCATCAAATGGCAAGAGGAGACTGTGTCTCAAGAACAGAGTCTGCAAAGGTTGGGAAACAAGAAGCTCTGAAGCCCTAGAGCAGTAGGGGCTGTTCAGAGAGGTTCAAAGCAGGACACACATACGAGAACACACAGAGGTGACCCAAGTGAAGGAAACACAATGTATTTCCAAGCATATTTTCAACCACGAGGAATACAGCTGTAACAAAGCACGTTTATAGTTGGGGGTGAAGCAGTGCATGTCTCCATCAAGCAAGGTAATGCTCCGATCCTATCTTTATTGTGTGGTGGATTCCACTTATATGAAGAAAGAAAATAAGGTTCAGAGCTCAAAAAGAGAGCTTGCAAAGCTGGTGCAAAAATTAACCCCATTTTCACAATACACAGATAAAACATGGACTACTTGGGGACTAAATGCTTTACACATTGTCCATAATTACAACAAAATCCATCATGTAAACAGCAAGAGGCCAATGTTGCCCTATTCAGGAATGCCTTTCCTAAAGGGAATAGTAAAAAAGCCAAATATCTTTGACAAGGTGGAGTTTTATATGTCCTATTTGTATATCTATATTTATGTGTCCTATAGACCCAAAATGCTCCTGATATGTTACTCTAGCAAATGCTAGACCCTTGGTATTGATGTTCTGGCACCAAAAATAGGCGCTAGGGTAAAAGCTTTCATTAAATTGTTTTCACACCTTTTTCCTCATTGGTGTTCTGGATTATGCAGTCTGACCTTTTAATTCTTCAAAAAGAATAGGAAAAGCTGAAATTATGTTTTAAGTAGGCTCTACCCTGGTAAAGGAAACAAAGGCTTACCACCACTGGCACATGTGACTCGATAAGTTTCTGGATCTTCTGAGGTGGAATTAAGGATCCAAGCTCCAAGGCTGGACCAGACAAATTGCAGTTTCAGGAAAGGGGATGAAACTTAAGTGCTAGCTGTAAAGACTTCACCAAAACATGAAAGCCCAGATGATCTTGGGCAGTCCTCCTCAGCTGGTTTTGCTCTGCCTTCACAATAGCTTTGTTTTCACCTTGATTTCATGGCAACAGTCTCATTTAGAACTTGCATCATAATATCAAAGAAAACTGCAACAAGAAGCTTGCTCTTCTCTCCCCTCAACATTCTCCTACTGCACTTGGCTTTGAAAAGCCAAGCTCCAGGTGGCTGCTACTTACTTCAACTGGTACCCGTCTCATTAACACCTTCTTCACTGAAGGGTGTTAATGAAGCGATAAAAGTTTTGGGGGTGGAAAAAACCACCATCGCTTTGTCAAAATATTGCATTTATGCCATTTAGGATGGAAAAAAGGCAACCTAATTCATGGTTAGTTTCTTTCCAGGGCTCACCTTCAGTGAAGTATCTGAAACAAACCAAAGAAGTGAGAACCAGCACGCCAGATGGAGGAGAAAGGCGAAGACACCTCAACTCCATGGAGAGCACCAAAGCACCTTGCCTCCCTTCATGCACCATCTAGCAGGTTTGATGGTCTCACATCACTGGGAGAGCACAGGTTTTAACCATATCACTGATTAGAAATGGATTTGGTTGCAATCACTTCACTGATAAAGAGATGGGTTTAAGTTCTAGACTGCATTCCCTGTCCTCTTTGACTAACTAGTAGCCATCATGCGCCCATCAGACAATTTGGGGCTAAAGCCACTGAAACACACCACCCAACTTCCATAAAGTAAAAAGAAATTGCCCTTTTTTTGTTTTCCTGTTTTCCCCTATTCTTTAGCCAACTGCAGAAGCAGGTTTAAAGCCCAGCCCTTTGACATATGTATCAGATAGCCAGATGAGCCTGTACTGTCTATGAGCATGCTGAGAACTGCAGCAATAAATGCAACTAATTCCTGCAATGTCATCTTGCAGCTTTAAATAGCTGAAAGTAGGTTCTGACTTGCTACAGAGGAAAACCTTACCCAGAGAGCATCATATAAAATGCATGAGGCCCATGATGGAGCATTGGATTCATTTCAGAGGGGGAAACCTGAGGATTTCTTTCTCCAGGTCCATGGACATTAGGATTAACATTTTGAGTTGAGACCAACTTTCTTCCTGTCTCTGTGCATCAGAAAACCTTATTCATTTGGCATCCAAAAATATTTATGGACAAACTAATTCCATTTATTTGCTCAAGTAAAATTCAGAGAGTCCTTAAGTAAATGGGTTCAGAGCCTCTGCTGTTGTATGACATCCCGGATGTACACCCCACATAGCCGAGAGACACCTCTCTGCACATATGGATGGAGAAAGGACACAGCAATCAGCTTCCAGGTAATAAACCAGAGAATTCAGACTGGACGGGATTTCTGAGGGGCTTCTGGTCCAACTTCCTCCCCCAAACATAAAACCCATAGATCAGGTTGGGGCCCTGAAGTTCCAGGTTCATACCATGGATGTTGCTGCTATTCAAGAGTTTTGTTGGAATACAAAAACCCAACACTTAAAAGTCATTGTGGTGTGAAGTTAAGTGCAACTGTTATTTTACAGTCACTTTAATTGTGCATAAGCTGATGTCAGTAACCACAATTCACTGAAAACACCCCACATCAAAGCACAGCTCATAGGAACACTACTGGGTAGAAGAAACACTGGTGTGTCACAGCAATTACAGCTACACATTTCCTCCACTTGCAGGATATTACTTTCACCCCAAATACATCCTTATTATATAAAGCTGTTTGGGTTCAAACCTTCTCCAACATCTTCCTCGTTCACACACAATTTCATGAGTTATGGATGGTGGTTACAACTCTTCAGTTTTTTGCAACAACCCCATACCTGTATATTTGATCCCATAAGATAGAAGATGTGAAAATAGATTAGAGTCTGGAATGTCCAACAAGAGAATAGTCAGGACAAGAAATCGGTACCTCATTTTGACTCCATACTGATGTCAGCCTGCTGCCTAGAGTCACATTTTGAAGTGTGGGAGTTCACAGATCTTTTTTCCTTGTTCTTTAGCTGGACAGAACAAAGTACTACTTCTCTGGTAGTCTAAGAGCACAGTCTGAAGTAACTGGAACACTGGATTAAGTCTTTGTTACAAACAATTGGGAAGCTTGGCGTTTTGCTTAGTTACTAAGAATGGAAGAAAACTGAAATACATTCCACTTTAAATGAATAAGCAAAGCTTCATGACAACATTTAATTGCTCTCTTTTTTAAGGATCTCTGACTTGCCATTCCTATGTTTTTCCACAAAGGATTTAGAAAAGCTGGTAACTAAAGCAGTGGTTTACATGTATAAGCTACTCAGATGACACATGGGGAGCAGATTTGGGGTAACAAGATGCTGGGTTTCCACCAGTTTGCCTCTAAATGTATTCTGCAGTCCCAATTTCAGCTCATTTTCTACTCAGTACAAACTCTATCTTCAATTTATAACATCTTCCTTATCAAAGTCTGCTTTTTGTTTCAAGCCCATCCTCTCAAAGGTGTTGAAGGAGAATAAACTAGAAAACTCCAAGCTTCCTTGTGCTGTGAGCTCGTGTATTGAAGTGATTCTCTCTGCTTGGACATCCTGGTTGGAGAGATATTTCTAAATATCACTGCAAACATGACATTAAAGCATTCACTTCCATAGGAAGTATAGAGAAATCTCTCCTTTGATTCTAACACGTGGGCTGATGCTCTCCAAATAAACAGGAGATGGACAGAGACATTATGAAGCAGGTCCAGAGAAGGGCACCGGAGCTGGTGCAGGGCCTGGAGCACAAGTGTGATGAGGAAGGGCCGAGGGACCTGGGGGGTTTAGTGTGGAGAAGAGAAGGCTCAGGGGGGACCTTATCGCTCTCTGCAACTGCCTGACAGGAGGATGGAGCCAGGAGGGGGCTGGTCTCTGCTCTCAAGGAACAAGGGATGGGACAAGAGGAAACAGCCTTAAGCTGCACCAGGGGTGGTTTAGATGGAGATGAGGAACAATTCCTTCCCCAAAGGGTGCTCAGGCCCTCGAACAGGCTGCCCAGGGTAGTGCTGGAGTCACCCTCCCTGGAAGTTTTCACAAAACATGTAGACAAGGCCCTCAATGACATGGGTTAGTGGTGGCCTTGGCAGTGCTGGGGTATGGTTGGACTTAGTGATCTTAAAGGTCTTTTCCAACCTCACTAATTCTATGATTTTATGAAGCCAGCTCTTATCAATCTGAAGCACATGTTGACTTGCCTGTGAAACAGCTAAAGGTATCTGGAACAACAGCAAGCCCATGCATTTGTTCAGTACCTTAAAAAGCACATTCCTTCATATTTCAAAGGTTAAAGGACTTCAGTCAAGAGCTACTCCTAGCCATCTTGGAAGCAGCTCACATACACTCCAAGCAGCCCAGAAGACAACATCCTAAATGGAGTTATATTTAGCTATGTGGCATTTCAATTGTGTGCTTTAAAAAAAGGCAAGTCTGGGGAGCTTCACTGGGCTGCTCCTGTATTCCAACCTGCATAACACCAGTTAAACAAATGGGAATGACAAAGCCATTGAAGCGAGTGATTCCAGGAAAACTGGCAAGTTGTTCCTCACAGAGGATGCACATCACAGTTTGGGGCAAGGCCAGTAGAACACAAGGCAGTCTTTGCATTAAAATGGCTTAAACCCCCCAAAGAGGCTTGTCATCACCATTGTGTTCCTGAGGGCTACAAAGCATGGCTAGAAAACATTGCCCAGGGCTGACTACAAAATGAAGGGCTCTGCGTTGGAGGATTGATGCAAGAGTCAAGTGACTTGAGCAGTTTTTATTCTCTAGTCAAGTGATCAGGCATTCAAAGCAGATACCTACATGCTACCCAGGTTCACGAAGGATCCCTGCTCATCCTTCTAGTAGAACTATGAAGGATTCTAATCTGAAGGCAAAAAAACCCCTGATCTACAGACACAGAACAAAGATTAAACTAGCTGTTGGCATCAGGCACCCACACTCATCACCTGAAGGAGCTGGGGGTGTTGCTTGACTGATGGTGGCATAGCTCAGGATGCTACACCAAGCCTTTCTAAACCATCTAATTGTGTAGCAAACCCTGCTTTTCCATGCCTGGTTGTTCTAAAGGGCACGCAGCATCACAAAGCTGCTTTGAATGCATCATGTAGCATTTAACACAAGAGATTTCCTTCCACGGAGAATCTGGAGACTCATTCCTCAAAGGTTTTTCCAAAGATTAAACTTGCATCACCCTCAGAAAAGGCAGGCATTATCCTTCTGTTCTTTCCATTTATGCTTTTCCCTGGCACATCCTGGGCACAGAAAGACTTCACAACCATCCATGCAGGGAGACGAAAGAAAATCTATGAGCTAACGTTTATTAGTTTAATTCTTTTTTTTTTTCAAGTCACTACAGAAATATTATTGCTGCAGCTAAGGAATATATAGGAATCTCTCTAAATCAGAAAGACTCCTGTATAATGCCAAAAAACAACGGTTAACAATTAGGAACCCACTCCCTGGAAATGAGCAGGAAGGAATTCAGCAGAAGTAGACAGCAACTTCAATTTGCCTGGTGTTCCTATGTAACACCACAACTGAAGCCTGCATGCTACAGAGCTCACATGTTAAAGGCCTCTACATTTGCACCTTGAAGACATTATAAAACATTGGAGAGGATAACAAAAATATCTTGTGTTTGGATTAGTTATTTAAAATCCTCAGACTATGCCATTAGAGTGCTGAAGGTTTCAAGTACTCAGTTCTGCTGTGACCTTTCCTGCTCCAACAAAGGTGTGTTTGAAAGGAGACTGATTACACGTCTCTTTAGCATGAAGGAAATGCACTCTGAATGGCAAAACTCTTTTTTACCCCTTTTTATGCATTCTGCAGCAGTCAGAGCTGCTCCATCTCCTCCGTGAGGAAGCAGCAGGACATTTTAATACAGCAACCTTTGAAAGACATGCCCTTTGCAGAATGGTTGGATTATGCAAAGAGGTCCCACAACCCCAGACAGCGCTGAGAACAAGGCATCCAGGAAAACATAATTCCTCAACGTGCACAAGAAAGGCTATTAGCAAAAGGTAAAATGCATTTTAGGTACAATACGTGTTTAAATGTAAATCAGAGCTCAGGCTTGAAACAGAGCAGGGTCTGCCTCATAACAACACGTGAAAACTGGCCCCGCTGTGGGAGATGGGCTTAGAGAAGGGATGCTTGATTTAATTCAGAAGTTTATGCTTTCCATAGCTGGAGAGAATTACTAACTTCAGAGTAAGTATCTCTAGCAGGCCAGGTCCTGCTCTCCCTGGGCAGCCAAGCTATGCAGTGTAGACAAGCAGCAGGAGGTAGCCCAAATATAGGCTACTCTCCTGTCTTTGAGTTAGAGTATTCCAATCACAGGGAAGAAGAAAGCAGGAAGGAAATAGATTAAAAAGTAGCAGAGATGCCACAATTCCTGTGCTCCTTTGCAAATGGAGAGCTGCTTCTTCCACATTGCATTTTTGAGTTCTATTTTTGCCCAACCCATTTCTACAGTGGAGTTTAGCTTCTCCCTGGTTTGATACATCTATTACTCTGAAAACATGCCTTTGACCACAGGAAGCCTTCCCTAACTCTGCCCTCCACATCACTGACTGTAGTGATAGGACAAGGGGTAACAGGTTCAATCTTAAACAGGGGAAGTTAAGGTTGGAAAGAAGAAGGAAGTTCTTTCCTATGAGCGTAGTGAGGCCCTGGAACAGGCTGCTCAAAGATGGGGAAAATGCTCCATCCCTGGAAGTGTCCAAGGCTAGGCTGGGCAGAGCCTTGAGCGACATGGTCTAGGGTGAGGCATCCCTGCTCATGGCATGGGGGTTGGAACTGGATGATCTTAAGGTCCTTTCCAACCCAAACCATTCTATGATTCTATATATCTTGATATTCTATATATCTTGATCACAGATCAAGCTGTCTACCAACACTTATCACATATATATAAGGACATGCCAACAGAAGTAGCCCTGCCCTTCCCACTGCTTTGTGCCAGTACACACAGCTGCACCAGGGCCACATCATAAATTGTATCCTTCCCTGGAGCAGAAGTTGGATCTCACATGCCCTACTGACACCACTTAGATTATTAGTATAGAAATAACCTTCTGAAGACACCAAACATCACTATTTGTAAAATGAAATTCAAGTTCAGGATGAATGCAAGCCTAACCCACACTGTGCATCCTAATCCACATGCAGAAATTGCCCTCCTGCAGTAGGACACTAGTCAGTGGCAAGCTCTGGCATGCCTGAACCATTAGGAGAACTCCAGTCCAGCCTACTCAACATACCAGGAAATCCAGAGGCACAGCTGAGAGATATTTAAGAGTGTTTAACTGCATTTTAAGGTTTTCTTGGTGTTGGAGAAGAACATAAATGGTGACCTGAACAAATTGGTTAAAATATCATTTGAATTGTCTCCCTGAAATCAAGTAGAAAATGTTCTGCTTCTATTTTGTATCACAGCAGTGTTAAAGAGCTGCCAATACTTAACAACATTATGCCAACACTAAGAAGTCTTTCACGTGCTCTTGAACTAAAGACCACACTCAATTGTGCAGCTATTTTACAAAATCTATCAAGCCTTTAACAGAGGTGGTCGTGGCAAGAATGTAAGAACAGGACAAACACACAGTGATCTTCTGATGGCCTTCAAGAGTTTGCTGCTGAGTGTTCTCCCAAACCAAAGGGGACATTTTCATTGCCATCTTACAGCAAAGAAATTGAAAAGCTGTATTTTCCATCTCTGAGAGGCAAGAGCCCTGTTTCAGTCTGCAAAATGAGGACAACAGTGTAATAGATGGAAATCCCTTTGGGAATTATAAAGCCACTTCAGTTTGTCACACTGAGGCCTCAAACAGGGAGCAGCAAGGCAGGACATGGCACGCTCACAGTGGTACTGCCTGGGCAGCCAATGCCAGGTTGACATTTGGTAGGTGCTGTTTAAAGCATCAATCATCTCTGCAGTTAATTTGCTGCCTAGAAGAGGCATAAATAAAGGGACAACAAAAAAGAATGTGATAATGCTTTGCTGAAAGACATGAATGTAGGCCACTGAAAAACAACTATGACTCCCAGATGCTTACTGTGTACTGAAAAGCCACATACCTCTACTTAAAGGAAGATTTGAGGAGATGAAGGTGGAGGTAAAGAGAATACTCCAACCAGGACCGTATTCATCCATGCCCTAAAACAGTTCTTGCCTTGCCTGTTATTTATAGCTCCTTAAAAGCTATTTTTCCCTGTCCTGTCATTTTTGTTCCATTCTCCCAACTAATTCCCTTCCTAGAAACCAAAACTGACTTTTTTTTTCCCCTTACTCCATATGGCTCAAGATTGAGGTCACTAAATTGATCCTGGTATTGCTAAATATAGGAGCTTCGGGAGTCTGAGACCCAAAACACACAGCTTTGCTTAAAACTATCTTCTACCCTTAAGTGAGACCAGAAGTTGCTACTGAGCACCACAAAACTTGCAGCAAAGTGTTGGAAAACCTGTCAGTTAAAATCTATCGAATTAAGTCTGAAAGTAAACCATTGATACTGTATATCTGAGTCTCATATTAGGTTCAATACCCTGAAAAACAGGGAGAAGTACAAATGGTCCTATCTACATCAAGTAGTTTGTTTCTGGAAGCAAATAGACAGGAAAGGAACGCTGCATTAACATGTGCTATACCCTCTACCAGAGTTACAGGGGAAGAAAGGAAAGAGTTGTACCATAACCAATCTAAACAAATAACACAGTAGAAGGAAATGAAAAGATATATATTACCTACTACCCTCATGTTTGACAACAAGCAGAATTGCTCTCACAATACCAGAATGGTTTTAGTATTTCACAGAATCATAGAACCACGGAATGTTTTATGTTACAAGGGACCTCAAAGCTCATCCCAGCTCCTCATCCTTCTCTTTCCTTTTCCTGGCACAGCAGGAGCTTTTCTTCAGGTGCCATAAACAGAGTGGTTTGGGTTGGAAAGGATCTTAAAGCTCATCCAGCTCCAACCCCTGCCACAGGCAGGGACACCCTCCACCAGAGCAGGTGTGT
>NW_009918728.1:66841-77718 GCF_000696875.1 Nestor notabilis
ACCCCGCCCGGGGAGGGGCCAGCCACAGCTTCTCTGGGCACCCTGTGCCAGCGCCTCAGCACCCTCACAGGGAAGAGCTTCTGCCTCAGAGCTCATCTCAATCTCCCCTCTGGCAGGTTAAAGCCATTCCCCTTGTGCTGTCCCTACAGGCCCTTGTCCAAAGCCCCTCTCCAGGTTTCTTGGAGCCCCTTTAGGCCCTGGAGCTGCTCTAAGGTCTCCCCTTGAGGAGCCTTCTCTTCTCCAGCTGCCCCAGCCCAGCTCTCTCAGCCTGGCTCCAGAGCAGAGCTGCTCCAGCCCTCGCAGCAGCTCTGTGGCCTCCTCCAGACTCGCTTGGGATTGCCCTCACCAAAAGGCAGGACCTTGCACTTGGCCTTATTGAACTCCATGTGGTTCACACAGTCCCACCTCTCCAGTCTGTCCAGGTCCCTCTGGATCCCATCCCTTCCCTCCAGGGTGTCAACCATACCACACAGCTCAGTGTCATCAGCACACTTGCTGAGGGTGCTCGATCCCACTGTCCATCTTGCTGACAAAGATGTTGTAAGCACTAACCCCAACATCCACCCCTGAGGAACAGCACGCATCACTGGTCTCCTCCAGTTTTAATGAATGCATCTTTAAGGGCATTTTTGAAAACACTGCTGTCAGTCCAGAGACCAACGGTCACCATCAAGCCTGCACAAAAAGGTGAAGCTTTTAAGAGCAAAAGGGCAAGTCTCTGAATGAAACAAGAAACAGAAACAACTGGCAATGCTAGTTTCTAGATTATGAGGACCAAAGAGGCACCAGATATACCACTTCCCAAAGTGGAAGGAAGCACAAAAGGAATAGCACCGTGAACGTATCCCTTAGTGCAGATTTAGAGCAATTACAGAAAGCTCTCCAAATATCACTCGAGTGTCTTATTTATTCAAGTAACTGCCAAAGACGATCCTTTCACCTGCAATTAAGAAGTATCTGTACCAAGTCCTCCAGTATACCCAAGATGTACTAAGGTTTCACCATTAGGTTAAATAAAAATCCCTTGCTTCTAATGGATGGCTCATATACAGTGCAGCAGACAGCAACAGCTCTGCCTCTCCTCGGGACGAAAACCTAGTGTGGGGTGGAAGCCCTAGCTTCCCAATTACATCCACAGGGCAGAATCCATCCGTAGGAGCCTTCCAACGACCAGGTGCTCTGAGTCACAAACCCAAGATGCTCAGCAGCTTCAGGACTCTGAAGGCACTGCCCCAGGGCAGCTCTCTTCTAGTGAAGTGCTAAACCTCAACAGCAGCCAACTGCTGAACTGGCTCTTTATGGAGCCTGGCAGGCAGAACAAGGGGAAGAAGGCAGCTGCAGAACTTGTCTTGCCATATGTAAACCCTGAATAAAAGGATCTCTCCAAAGAATGAGCTTCCTATTTATTTCCTAGAGTCATTAAGGTAATCCATCACAAGTCTAAACTAAGCTGCCTGATGGAGCCCACATTGCAAGTCTTCAGCTACAAACTTGAGAAACAGAATAATGCCTCATGCTCAGAATAAAAACTGGCTTATTTGGTGACTATCTGGCTTAAAGCTGCAATTTGTACATCCTGTTACCACATTTCTTACTATACTAAACCCAGCAGTCTTGCTTTATATATACATTTCTTTCCTTCATGTCATTTGTTCCTGGCTTTGTTTGATCTCAGCCTCTTAACTCTCTCAAACCTCACTGGAATACTTCTCCATTTTTTCCTGCTCTACCCTCCCCTTTCTAAATAAAGATTACACACGACTGCATAGAGGAAGAATCAGGGCAGAACTAGAAACCATTTCAGGTTACATCCCA
This sequence comes from Nestor notabilis, assembly GCF_000696875.1. Taxonomy (NCBI): domain Eukaryota; kingdom Metazoa; phylum Chordata; class Aves; order Psittaciformes; family Psittacidae; genus Nestor; species Nestor notabilis. Next base: position 68,657 of record NW_009918728.1, read on the forward strand.
TGATGCAAGTTTTTCCCATTTCAAACTGGACCCCCAAAATATGAATTAATGTCCTCACACATCTATAAAAATCAGACAAATAGGTAACATTATAAGATATGAGTGGGAGTCAGCTGCTTCAAGGCTTAAAGCAGAGAACAAAAAAAATATTCAGTTCCCTGCTTTAGTTAAACTATCTGTATATTCAGGTTAAAATACCTCAAGCAGATATTAGCAACCAAATGATATCCAACAGAAATTTGCTGCCCTTGCTCAAAGATACATAGAAACCAAGATCAACAACATAACTGCAAACTCTGTGTAATCTTTGCTCCATCAGCCTGCATCACCTCCTGGTAAGAAAGATTCCAACCTGCTTAAAGAGGGAATTAAAAGTGGTCCATCTTGTGTAACACTGGGGATTTTTAGCTACTCTCAGCCCAGTAATAATTCAGGGGAAAGATAATCCTTGCCTGGCTGATCTTGTCAGTCTTGTGCCCAGCTTTCCCAGTGCCACGGAGGGCTGTGTATCACAGACGAAAGCAATCCCCACGTAGCATTTCTTTTGTTCTTTTCAGCTACAGCTCACAGAATCCCAGACTGGTTTGGGTTGGAAGGAACCTTAAAGCTCATCCAGTTCCAACCCCCTGCCACAGGCAGGGACACCTTAAAAAAAACCCCTGTGCCCAACCTGGCCTTGAACACTGCCAGGGATGGGGCAGCCACAGTTTCTCTGGGCACCCTGTGTCAGCGCCTCAGCACCCTCACAGGGAAGAGCTTCTGCCTCAGAGCTTATCTCAGTTCTATACATTATCTTTTATTGTACAGAGAATTAACAAAAAACACCCTGAACAGAAAACAAACCCACCTGTATCTCATTCTCATGATGGCTTTCACAGTCTCAGATCTTGCATCAAGACACCTTTCTTTCCCAAGCCAAGCATCCCTACCTTACACACCCATTTCTGGAGCAGTCTTCACTGCTCTTTTAAGCTCTAGAATATAATACTAATTTCAGATTTTCCTCAAGTTAGAAGGTATCATTGTAATATTTTAAACCTTTATGTCAGCCATCACACACTACGTTTAGCATCATGGAAAGACAAGAGCTTCCTACCATTACACCACTTGCATGAATTTAACATAACTAACAGCAACAGTGCAGCTGAGCTGTGATTTATAACCGCATTTAAACCAGTTTAGCCTCACTTAACTGATTACTAGTTTTCAATGAGTATGACAGGAATTCAAGCACTTCTCCATTTGCACCTACAGAGGTAGATTATCCTGGTCAAGCACCACAAAGCTTTTCTAACAAACTAGGCCAAAAAAATTCACATTCCCGGAGTGCTCAGTCAAGATGGGGGTTTAAAAATGCACTCGAGCATCTGGTTTTTCAAACTCCTGCTGTACGCCTTCACTGAATTATTTCAGTCTGCCATGGTGGCTGCTGGGAGGCTGCAGCATTGCCAAAAGCCTCCTCGAGCTCTTTTCTAGGCTCTGCAGTTCAAGTGTCTCTTCTTTAATTTAAAACACGGTGCAAGTTTTAACAACCTCCCAGAATTAAATCCTTTTTTCACCCACTGTAACTGGAGTTTTGCACTGATTGTATCACACCTTCCCTTTTCTAGACCACTATAGAATTCCAGACTGGTTTGGGTTGGAAGGGACCTTCAAGCTCACCCAGTTCCAACCCCCTGCCACGGACAGGGACACCTTCCACTAGAGCAGGTTGCTCCAAGCCCCTGTGTCCAACCTGGCCTTGAACACTGCCAGGGATGGGGCAGGACGACACTCCATTCAGGAGTGAACAGGAGCTTTCCAAAGCCTTCACTGCGAGGTGAAGCTCTTCCCCTGCATCTTGCCCTTGTCCTATCGCTCAGTCCCTGATGAAGAGTCCCTCACCAGCATCCCTGTAGCCCCCTTCAGACACTGGAAGCTGCTCTGAGGTCTCCACACAGCTTCTCTTCTCCAGGCTGAACAGTCCCAACTTTCTCAGGCCTCTGTGGCCTCAGTGTGGCCTCCTCTGGACTTGCTCCAACAGCTCCATGTCCTTCTTACATTGAGGACACCAGAACTGCACACAGTGCTCCAAGGGTACTCCCCTTCCTCTTATATTCTCATGTCTTCAATAAGCCTGTTAGAAAAGGCATTTAGTTAGTTTTCAAACACACATACAAGCTATAGTGAGAGCCACCATGATCCCTATGTGTACTCAAGCCTAGCAATAATTTGCAAGATGTGGGAAGTAGAAAATAGGCATACTACTTAGCTACACTCAGTAGCACTTTGACTCAATAGTTATGGTAATGTGGCATTTTAAAACATGTAATGTTATAGAAACCTGTATGAATTCGTGCAATTCAAGACCTTTTTTTGTTTATTCAAACCAGAAGAGGACATTATAATCTAATTTTCCTCTATAAAAAGGTCTAGGGATGCAAATCCATTTAGCTGGTCACCTACTACCCTAGGCACTTCCCTCGTCTGGAATGTTTGTTCCTTTAGAACATCCTTGCTTTTTCTTTAATGTATCAAAAGGTTTCCAACTTGGTATCAAAAGGTTTCCAACTTGGTATCAAAAGGTTTCCAACTTGGTATCAAAAGGTTTCCAACTTGGTATCAAAAGCTGACACAGTTGATAGAAACATTGTGTCCCTGAAATCCCACCATACATATTGAAGTCCCAGCTACACCTCCAAAGACAAGACAGACATGATGCCTCTTCCTCCTTCCTTCAAAAGAAGCTGCAAAGCACAGCTCAACCCACCCCATCTCAACATCAAAGCCATTAAGAGAAGAATAAAGTTTCTGCTGTCTTACAGCTCTTCAATGGTGTGCCATTTGGGTCATATTTACTCAACATAAGCTTCCCAGGATCAAAGCCCACTTTCCCACACACACCTTCCAGCAGCCAAAACACTGTGCTGGTATGATGGTGCCATTTTCCACTGCATCCTGAAGAGGAATGGTCTGGAAAAAACCGATCTTACTCTCAAAACCTTCTTAATTCTAACAGAGATCTCTATCTTCTGTCACTGTGTGCTGAAGAACCCTCCACAGCTTCAAAAGTTACTGTCTTCTTTTCTTGACCAAGTTTACGTCAGCGTCTAAGTGGTGACTTCAACCACAGGGATGACCCAAATAAGCTTCAAGCTTATCAACTGGGCATGAATGTTTTAAAGCCTCCAGTAGTTATCTTACATGGGGATAAAATACTTTCAAGTTTTGACACAGACATTTATTCCAGGCTGGAATTATGTTTAGACCCCATCTCCTCCAACACCAAACGGCCATGCAGTACAAGACATCAAAAAAAGGGCTAAACTTACAGTGAAAACACATTTAACATATCAAATAGGATTTTTAAAGGCATGCAAACAGTATTTTGGACAATTACTGTGATTTGAACAACTGGATATTGTATTTGACATGGAGCTTTCAGAACTCCTGAGTTAAAATGTAACAGCTATTCTCCCTCTTCTAACATTATACCTTTATGAAAGGTATAAACTGACTTTATACAAGCCAGGTTTTATATTCTAGAATTAACTGGGGGAAATGACAAGCCACTACAATCACTATGGAATCCCAAGGAGCAGCTTGGTTAAAGAAGTTTAACTCAACACATAAAGGCTCTTCTCAAGCATCTAATAATGGACTGCGTGCAGGATCAGATACTAAAGTTACACATTCAGCCTCCAGCTCTGGCAGCAGAAGCAGCACCTAAACCACTGGTGGGTTTCTGCCAGCAACCTCAGCACAACTCTGGTGTGGGCAGAAAGCTCAGGTGGATGGAGAAGACTGGAAGGAGATCCTGCCATCACATGTGCTATTCAAAACAAAGCACAATCACAGAGCGATCAACGGTCTTGGGGAAGAGCTCTAAAATCAGGTTACAGGTTGCTTTGGAAAGTTTTGGAGGTGTCAAGCTGCTGGGTTTAATTTAAGTCCTCCTGCAGTCCTTGTGGAAGCTGGGTGAATAGAAAAGGGCAGACAGTGCCCATGTTTAAAACATTAAAATAGAAAGATCATGAAATTGCAGGCCAGTCAATTCAAATTTAGTCTCCAAGAAGAACAAATCTGCTTGGAAGTGCCCAGAAACAGAAGGGCTGTGGGGAGGGAAGAACAGAGCTGTATTGATACCTATGGTTTGATATAGCCATGACCATACGACCTCCTGCTATAAAATGAATAAAAACCAAAGGTGACTCTAGAGGAGAAAGAGCACAAGCAGTTTTCCTAATTTTAGTAAAGCTTTTAATACTGCCCTATACAAGGGCCTCATAACCCCAAATACAATCTCATTAATGTACCTTGGGGTACCATGTGTGTGGGTTTTGTGAGATACGGGACATGAGGAGATGGAAAACAGAATGAAATCAGACTGATGATGGGATTGAGGGGTCTTTTAAGCAGATAAAACCAAAGCAGGCTGAAGTAGGGGTGCATGCTCCAGAAGATAAAACAGGACTTTCAACAACTGCGGATGACATCAGAAGCAGGTGAGATGCCACTTAGTAAGAACATCTAAGAACTACTCAGCTTAGGCAGTAAAGACACACAAAGGAGCAGTCCTGCAATGCGAGATCTGACCACCACAAAGAATCCCACTGGACACGAGTCAAAAATGTTTAACTCCAAGAAATCTTGTTCTTAAGGTCTTGACGTGCAAACAGGAAGGCCATATGCAAGACACATCAAGTGATTCTTCCACTCCACTGAATCTTGGTCTGGTCCCAGATGGAAGTGTCCAATTTTACACATCACACTCCAGAAAACGTGACTGAAGAAAATGCACAGAAAAGCACCAAGAAGGACCAGTAAAATGCAGCTTATCAAGAACGACCATGTCAATTCAACCTGGACAAGTACAGAATCACTGATGAGAGATAATGACCTCCTCCTCCCTACTTGAAAAATGCATGAAAAAGAAGAATAAAAAGCCTCAACCTATAGGAAAGCAGGTTTGGGTTAGATTTACAGAAGAACTTTCCAGCTAATAGATAACAGAAGCAGCTTATCTAACTTTCAATCAACCACGGGAGCTGCAGCACCTCCAGCACTTGGAAGTGAAAAAGAGCTTGAACATTGTGGCATTACAACCCAAGGATGAATCACAGGCTAGCATTGTCCTTTACAATGGAAGTTCTTAAAATTGCCTCCTCTGAAGCACTACTTGCAGCAAAAGAAACAGCTCATTGTGAAGGAGATAATGCACCTCATTCATGAATTTCACAACAAGTAGTCTTCATACAGTAGGATGTTGTAAGGATAGTTAACACTCAGAGTCTTTCAGCATTGAAATGTAATTCACAGAGTCCCTCCCTTTGAGAGTTTCTTGACGTAATTAAACTATCGTTCTACCTCTCAGTTCTAGCAGTTATTTCCTCTTTACCTGTTAGCTGAGATCTGTCAGAACTCAGTGCAATTTGAGTGTTTAGGCATTAGTCAGACAGCTTGTACTTAAGTTTCCTATGCTGGAGTTGTAGGAGGGAGAATAGCAACAGTGGGGAAGGGACCAGAACTTAGAACATTCTCCTCGAAGCTCAGCCCACACTCACACTCCATAAATGCTGTATGAAACTGGTTCTTAGTTTTATCTGGGGACCATTAAAATCATGTCAGAATACAATCCGTGCAAAATGGATGAGAAACTGCAGCCAGAAATAGCATTACAAGGATAAAAGGAAGGGGTTTTCACTTGCTCTTTTAAGAAGGAACTCATCTTAAGCAGCCACTCTCCTCATCTGACCCAGCCACTCTTGCCTGACTTTATGGTCACTTCTATACTGGCTTCTGCCAACAGAAAAGCCAGGTTCCATTTTTAGCGAGCTAACTAGTTCCTCCTCACTCATCCAGAGAAGGAGGAGAGCACAGCTAAACAACTATCACCTAACTTAATCTGTATTTCCATTGATGTCCAGCTTTGAACAACCCAAGAAATTTTATTAAGCCAGCTTTCAGTTTTACAAATGTGATGAAGTTTCAGATTTCCCTCCTCTACACAATACACGATAAAGACTGGTCTGAACTGCACTTTGCCAGACCAAAGCTCTGAAAGTAGAAGAGCTGGAAAAACTCCTAGCTCACATGTTGGTGTGCTGAAGAAGCACTGCGGATTTCATGGGGGCAGTCCAAGCATCTGTTTTAGATGACAGTAAAAAATACAGCCTTGCCCCTTTAAATCCAAACCTTCTGAGGTGAAGTATTAGTACACTAAAGTCTTTATTTTTAAACAAGGAGCTGGAGAAACAAAGATATTGCAAAGGTTAACAACCAGCAACTGGAAAAGACATGTTACTCATCACCAAACAGCAAGCAAAGCACCGTTCCATAAGGAAGATGCTTTCCGTTTGAAGCTCTAAAGTGATTTTCCAACAAATACCAATTGCAAACTACAGGTTTAACACAGATCATCTTGACAGACTGGCTTTTTCCAGCTGTTCCTCATCCCTCTTTTAACTTCCTTCTGTCACTTCACCAAACTATGCTCTGGTTACAAGTGACAAGCTTGTGTGCATCAGAAATACAGCCACATTCCTCAGAATATTCAGGAAAAGTTACATTTCTGCCATGTAAACTTTCCTGTGATTTTTAGGTGTTTCTGCAAAAGCTTTAAAAAACAATCCATACAAGTGTCAAGAAGCTACTTCCAGTTTTAGTAAGCTTAAGTCTATAGGTGGGTCTGATTCAGAATATTCTGAATTACATTCACTCTGGAAAACCCACTGGCAATTTTTCAGCCATCTCCTGTCAGAAGCAGACAAAGGCAGCTTCCCACAGCCACCCAGAATCCTACTGGGCATTTTCTATTGCAGGTGAGTGGTGACCTGCCCTGCAGCTTCAACAAGTACATTATGGTTCCTTCACCATCCTAAACTTGAGTGGTGTTACTGTACATTCAACAGCACTTGGACTATCAGCTTTCACTACACTGACAGCTCCCTATCAATAATGGATAACGGGATTCTTGCATATACACCCTGGGATCCTTCTTTATACCTTCAAAGCACACACCTGCATGTTAGACATGTTATAAAGGAGTTGTCACTCACATACTTGCACATGTCTGTTCAAACCACATCTTTTTTCTAATGACTTACAATGAGTATACACAACTCAGGAGATGGCTGTACCTGCGCTTCATGCCAAAGCAAAAGAGGAATTGTTCAGTTTCGTGAAGCATTTCTGGCTGAAAAAAAAAACCCAGTTCCTCTGCAGCAGGGCCTGCAACCTTACGTTGGCTTTCCCCTGTTAGAACAGCATTCAGATTGGGTAAAAATTCAACAGCAGCAATAAACCTTATTCAGGAGGCTCTCCACCTTTCAGTCAGCTTCAGAATGCTCTGCTCCTTTCCAACAGGGTTTTCACTCACCCGAGTAAACCCCTACAGCACTGCAGACACTCAGAGTCTCCCTTCCCATTTAATTGCTTGGATGACCTTAGTTAACCAAACAAAAATTAAAGAGCTTTCAGGATACACCTGGGCTCTGCAGTCTTACCACATGCCAAGAACACCTACTGCTTGGTTAGCTTCCCATCAGGAATGGAAGTCATGATTAAGACACTGAAAGGCTAAAGCTTTCCATCTATCACAAAAATTCATTTAATTTTTGACCTCCAGACACATAACTACTGTCAAACACCACATGCTTGCACTGCCTACCAGCTATTTGGAACTGTTATAGCAGCTGCCAGCATTTGACGCCTTGCCTGCTAATTCCGCGTAGGAACAGCTTCAGGCACACGACCCATTTAACTTGCTTGTCAGAAGACTGCTCTCCACCCAAATACAAGGAGAAACACAGCACAGGCAGATCAACCTTGCCATGAGGATGGTACCACACAGCATGTCCACAACAGAGAACCAGCCTTTAGCCACAACTCAGCCCAACTAGCTTGTTCCTGGGAGCTCGTAGAAGCCAGGTCCATCATTCCCATTGAACTCCAGTGGAATTCACCCACACTCTTTTGGGCTCCACAGAAAGCCCCTCATATTGCAGAAAGCCCACAGTTTTCGTTCATACAGTGTGGATGCCACAGCTGCTTACTTGGTTAACAGAGATAGACATGAGGCTCAGTTCTGGGTTCAGACTGCAAAACCTGCACATACAGTGGCAGTAATTCTGATCTGGGATCTTTGGGACATTATTTCTTTCATCTGCATCTCTCCCATCATTGTCAAATATGCTGAAAGCCCCAGTGTTTCTTCTGCAGCAAACAGCCAATGAAGCTGACCTTATCCTGCAAAGCAAAATTCACCTCAACAGAAGGAAAATGCCAGGACTGAGTTGTATCTGCAGAGCAGAAAGGAAGGAGAGAGAAAGAAGGATGAAATGACAAAAAACTCGTGTGGAATTGGTATATTAGCAAGGTATCCTTCCCTTTTAGGTATATTTTCCTAGCACACATAGACCGAAGGAGCCTCTCATGAGCCAAGCTTCCTGCTCTTCACAGCATTTACAGGCCAAAGCATCCCCGACATTAGTCTCCCCATGATGCTGCAGAAGAAGCCGCTCCAGAAAGCCCATTCCCCAGCAGCCTGGAGCAGACAAACCCTGGAAGACAGGCATTCCACCCGCGCCGCAGGAGCGCGCTCCGAGCAGGAGGCTCGGCTGGGCCAAGGGGCCGCTCAGGGAGGGGTTGTCGGCTGGCCCAGCCTCTTGGCCCCACTTTGTTCTGCCACTAATTGTCATGCACTTGGCTGCAAACTCATCAGGGAGGAGGCACGCCGCGCTACATTTAGCTCATGCTATCCTACAAGGAAGACAGAAGGGTGGCTTGCTGATTTTTTTTCCTCCTTCTTCTTTTACTCTCCTATCAGAAGACTTCTTTAGTTGCTAAGGAACTACGGTTTTATTGCATTATAAATGATTTAAGGCAGCAATTAAACCGGCAGATGCAGGTTCAGTAGGCGGGAGGAGATGTTCCATTTTACCGGCAGCACGAGACGCCTCAGGAGGAGCGGAGGCAAAGGTGGGGACACACACACACAGTGTGAGCCTCTCCCTCAGCCCCACTTTACCTTCAGCACCCCCTTCCCCCTGAGGGATCTTAAACATGGGGGATTCCCCCCCACA
>NW_009918729.1:0-3036 GCF_000696875.1 Nestor notabilis
GTGTGTCCCTGCGCACGGACACCGTTTCTCCAGGGCGGTAACTTGAACGCGTTCGGGCTGGGAAATACCAGGACAATAATGAAACTGCGAATCTCTTCTGCCTGCGCCTCTTCGGGCCATCAGGAGGTTTGAAACCCTGCGCGAATGAGATCTGGTGGGTGGTTGTACCGGTATTTTGAGCTGGTTTGGTTCAGAGCCACCTAAGATGCCCAGGCTGGATACTGACGGGAGGACCTTTCAGGAGGAAAGGACAGCACACCCTGAATGCTTCCTGCCATCCAGGCACCAAGAGCACACACCAAGTCACTCAAGTGGCATCATCCGTTCTCCTTTTCTGTTTTTGGGGTTTTTTTCCCCCCCCTTTCCCACTTTATTTTGGTGGTATATGTGGTTCTGCAATCAAAGAATCTTCTGTAATTGTTCAGTTCCTTAAATGTGAAAAGATCATAGAACCATAGAATCAATTGGGTTGGAAAAGATCTTCAAGATCAAGTCCAACCATTCCCAGCACTGCCAAGGCCACCACTGACCTCTGGCACTGAGGCCTCGTCTACCCGGGCTGTGAACACTCGCAGGGACAGTGACTCCAGCCCTGCCCTGGGCAGCCTGTTCCAATGCCTGAGCACCCCCTGGGCAAGGGATTGTTCGCTAAACCTGCCCTGGGGCTGCTTGAGGCCGTTTCCTCTTGTCCCAGCCCTTGTTCCTTGGGAGAAGAGACTGACCCCAGCTCACTCCATCCTCCTGTCAGGCAGTTGTAGAGAGCGATCAGGTCCCCCTGAGCCTTCTCTTCTCGACCCTAAATCCCCAGGTCCCTCAGCCCTTCCCCATCACACTTGTGCTCCAGGCCCTGCACCAGCTCCATTGCCCTTCTCTCCAGCACCTCAATGTCTCTCTTGCAGTGAGGAGCCCAGAGCTGAACACAGGATTCGAGGTGCAGCCTCACCAGTGCCCAGCGCAGGGGGATGATCACTGCTCTGGCCACACTATTGCTGATACAAGCCAGGATGCTGTTGGCCTTCTTGGCTGCCTGCCTTCATCAGCAGAGAACCTGAAATGGCAGTAGCTGCGATCGCTGTACTCTGCCCCCATCACTGTAATATGGTGTTAGCACAGGACTCTCTCCTCCTGTCCCCTGAGCTGCCCCCGTGAGATCCCTGCACGCTGTAGATCCAGTCCCTCTCACAGCCCTCTGTCCCTCCTCCTGGTGAAAAGGAGCTTTGAGACCCAGAGCCATACTGCCCTGTAATTAATGTACACTCAGCCTCCAGTGACAACAACTGAAATGTCAACATTCCTCGTTAATCCCTTGCTAACAAAATATGCTTGGAAAGAGGCGGCTCTACATGTTCCCCCAGTGAACAAGATCTTATTTTAGCAGTACACGCGCTTGGGAGATTTCCCCAATTTGGCCAATAAAACATGATTGGCTTTGATAATGACAGCTGTAAATGATGCATTTGATCCCCTCAGTGAAGAAACCCACTGCATGTGGCAGAGCACACAAACCCTCCTCCCGAGCAGCTCCAGGCTGGTCTTCCTGGGTGGTGTCTGTATGACAAGGGACATGATTGCTGTTCTCTGATGTTTGCTCCTCTCCTCTCTGTTCAGCAAGATGCCCACAGACTCTTCCCGAGTCACGTTTTCCAGCCCAAACAGCTTGTAATATTAAAAAGGGAGTTACAGGGGAAAACTGATCTTATTACCCTTGCAGGAGCACCAGAGCAGTGGAGCAGGAACCACAGACACATGGTGTTTGGATTCCTCTCTTTAAGCATTGAGGCCAGCCTTGTGCTTATCCTGGGGAGCCCCATTAGACCCCAGGTGGTGTTCATGTTGTCCCCTGTGGCTGTTTTAAGCCTTCAGCGTAGGGGAAAGTCAGAGCACCCAAGGTGAGAAGACATTCAAAGCAGCCCAGTGTTTTCAGCGCCCTGGCTCCCCACAGGCAGGATTCCTGTGCTTCCCGAGGCTGGCACCCTCCAATGCAGGACAGCAGCATCCCCCAGCAGGATGCAAAGCCAGGGGGTACTGACACAGGGGGGATCAACGCCTGGGCAATAGGCCCTGCACAAAAACACAGCAGAAAAAGTGGTGGGCCATTCTTCTGGGGATCACCCCAATTTAACATGCAGTCCTTGCACCCCCTGGTTGTTTTGTCTGTGGTGTGCAAGCACTGTTAGGGAATTTCGCCATCTTGCGTGTGGTTTTCAGTCACTGGGTTCTTGCATGCCAGCATCACCTCACATTTGATGATAAAACAATACCCACTTCTTCCCCTTGTGTTTTATTTTGGGGTTCCTTCCCTTTTTTCTTCTTTGTCACTTACCTTCTGAGGATGTCTGAGGGTTCTCTGGAGGATGACCATTGTTTCAGTCTCTCATTTCAGTCATTCTCTTTCTCACACCACCTCTCTTTTATTCTGCTTTGTTCTTCCACCACCACCTATCACCACCTATTCCTTCCCTACTGCGTTGTCTTCTAGAGACCTACTGATCTCCTTTTCCTCCATTCCTAATATCTCCCATTATTTTCTAGAATACCTTCTCTACCTCCCTCTTTCCCACTTCCCAAAGCTTGTCCATGCTTTATCCATCCCTCCCCATCCTCCTGCCATGGAAACACCCCCCACTGACCTCACAGTCATTCCATACCTGTTGTAGGTGTACAACCACCGCACAGCAACACCCCCTTTTGCAGCACTTCAGCCCCACTTGGGTTCAGTCAGTGCCCTGTATGAACGTGCTGTGCACCCACTGCCATCCCCTCCTGCAGCCTCTCATCCCCCTTCCCCAAGCATGTATTGGCCCTGGTATTCCCGATTGCCTCATCACAGGGGCTCGTCCCTCAGCTGCCACCCTCTGCCTCGCCTGCTCCTCACCTCTGGGTACCCGAGCCCTTCTAGAGCTCTCCCACTGCTGGTCCCCTGGACTCCAGTGGGGTGGAAACACAAGGGCCTTAAGTCATAGAATCATAGAATCCCAGACTGGTTTGGGTTGAAGGGACCAACCCAACCCCTGCCACAGGCAGGGGCACCTTCAC
>NW_009918729.1:3067-5139 GCF_000696875.1 Nestor notabilis
CCCAGGGGCGGGTGGCTCCAAGCCCGTGTGTCCAACCTGGCCTTGAACACTGCCAGGGATGGGGCAGTCACAGCTTCTCTGGGCACCCTGTGCCAGCGCCTCAGCACCCTCACAGGGAAGAACTTCTGCCTCAGAGCTCATCTCAGTCTCCCCTCTGGCAGGTTAAAGCCATTCCCCTTGTCCTGTCCCTACATGTCTTTGTAAAAAGTCTCTCTCCAGGCACTGGAAGCTACTATAACATCTCCTCGGATCCTTCTCTTCTCCAGGCTGAACAAGCCCAACTCTCTCAGCCTGTCTTCATAGGACAATGTGTAAAGATGTGACTTCTGGACTAGGATGGGCTCCCTAATTATTTAGTAATGAGTCCAAAGTGCTTGAATCCAAATAGCTGTTAGAGATGGCTTCACGTAGCCCTGAACCACCCTCTTCACCGTCTTGCAGTGCTGAAATAAGTGGTCAGCACAGTCAGGCTCTGGAGGCAATTGGATATTTTCAAAGCCTCCATTCTTCTGCAGAACTTGCAGTGCTTCCATCCTTCCTTCCCTGCCCTCACGTTATTCCTGACTCTCTTCCCATCCACTGTAACTGTTTGCTATTTTTACCCTCGACAAAGGGTTGTGGGCTTAGAGGCTGCTCTTGTAGCTGTAGATGTGAAATGCCTGCTGTGTGCTGTTTGTAATGAAAGAGCCGCTCCTGGAAATTAACTAATTCACAGACCTGACTAATTAGCTCTGCAGCCGTGCGGAGCTGGGGAGGAGTGTCAGTGTGGGTTCATTGCTGAGGGTGCTGGGATGGCGCAGAGGGAGAGAAGGGGGGCAGAGACCTGCGTCTGTGATCCCCACTCTTCCCCCAGCCCCTGCCACCATAAGCAGGTCATTTCCAACCCCGTCTCCCTTCCCCGTGTCCTTGTTCTCTTCCTCAGTTGAGCTGCTCCGGGCAGGAGCTGTTTCTCATTACGCCTTGTACGGGGAGGCCTTGACATTGGTGAGGGCACTAATCGCTGCTGCTGTAGAAATAATAAATACTGGAGAGACAAAGAATTATGCAGCCAGACAGCTCCAGGTGTCAGTTTGTCACTTTCTGGGGTTTTTCCCTTTGCTATCTCTGCCTCCAGGAGAATTGTCCGCATGACAAGGGCATGTTGATTCCTCCCTGGTGGCACCACATCCTACCTCTCCTCTTCCCCTCGGGCCCAAACCCAGTCCTCCCTGGAGCCAGTGGAGAGATTCCTGCAGAAATACACTGGAAGTGGACCAGGCTTTTCTGTCCTAAGCAGCATAGTTTTGACATCAACCCGCCAGTGTTTAGAGTACACTGGAGCCGGATGAGGTCACCCGTTCTATTTCAAGGCTGCATGTTTGATAGGAGATGTTTTCCTCCATGATAGGAGAGGTTCGGTATGTCCTTGCTGCCCACTCTGCTTCACTCTCCCCTCCATGCGTGCCAATGGGGCTTGCTGAGAGCCTGCCTGGAGCTTCCCTGACCCCCTCCTCCTACCCACTGCCTGTCCCCGAGCAGGCAGCACAGTAACTGCAGCTTTCCCCTGCTGGGACAGTGGTTAGGAACTGGGGCTTGCTGTGTAATGCGCAGCTCAGACGGGGTTTTGGGGCTCGGGGCAGCCAGCACGTGTGAACTGGAAAAGCCCCGTCCCACCGAGGTCCCAGTGGGTCGAGGCAGTGACAGCGGGTGCTGCTCAGGATCAGGGATCACGCCTGATGTTGTGGCTGTGTGTGCTCCCAGCCGACACGCAGGGCTGAGCGCTGCTGGGACCACATCCAGCGCTCGAGGCAGCAGAGGCACCGCGGCCGGGGGCTAGAGCGAGGAGAGGAAGCAAAATAATTGCTGGATGAGGGAGGAGGTGTATGTTCAGCTCCTCGAGTCAAGCGCGCCTTCCTGCAGGATTGCTGGGCTGAGCTTGCTGAACGTGAGCTCTGGCCACCAGGAACAACAGCGCAGGAGTGTTTCTGATGGGAAGTGGAGGAGGACGCTCAGAGCCAGGCAGTGCTCACTGAGGGGATGCAGGACGATGACTGCCAGGCTGTGAGTATGTGAGTGTGCGAGCTGGGGCAATC
>NW_009918729.1:5170-9019 GCF_000696875.1 Nestor notabilis
GGCAGGTTCCTGAGGTCACTTTAGGATGAGCACTCTGGATTCCCACATCAGAAACAAACCTCAGGTCACTCATTCCTCCTTCTGCTCCTCCTGCATATCTTAGACATCTTGACACCGTGATGCAAAAGATGCAAGGATGTCCGTGCCAGTGAACACTCGAGTCACTACGCCTGTGCAGCACCATGAAGCCCTGTAGACTTCAGAGCTCTGGCCTCGATCCCATGGTGCATGGTACCTTTCTGAAGCTGTGCACAAAGTAGTAGGGGTAAGACTTGTCACAGAAAGCACACTGCTGAACTGAGGAAGTAGAACCAGCACTGGACCCAAGCGACTCGTGTCCCACCAGCTCTGCTATGTCTGTGTGCTCTGGTACAGAGTTAGCAGCAGCAGAGCTAACTCTGTACTGCTTAGGTGTGTGTGTCACTGCGTCACGCTGCAGGACCATGCAGACTCAGGGCAGTGGCTGACCTGGCAGATGAGTGAGGTGCAGCTTTGGTAAGGATTGCACTGTGACCAGGTGTCATCCCCATCACTGTAGAGATGTGTCCTGCTGTGATTCCCAAGCACTTTTGGACCTGCCCCTGGTTTGGCAACCCTGCCTTGCTTCATAAGGTTCCCTCCGGTTATTGCTGTGGTTCGTGACTGTGAACCCGTAGAGAACCCAAAGACAAATGGAAATAACTGGAGTGTTGAAAGCCTCTTCTTTGTAATTTCATCCTGCAGGACTTTAAGTGTTTGTCAGAGCAGATGGTTAGAGGTCAACTACGAGGGCAGAGCCAGAGCTGGGGAGGTGTAAGGATTAACTTAGCAAACCCATTATCTGTGGTTCAAGACTACTTGTGTTTTCAAGTTCTGCTGGGCTGCCAAGGCTGGAGGTGATGTCAGTCTCCTGTACCTGGCTCACACATGACTTAGAGTCTGTGCTCCTTTTCACACCAGATGTGCCAGTGGTCTGGAGAACCAGCTGTGTGCTGGTCCTTACTGTGCCCACACAGGGACAGTCTCTTCCTTTTGACCTGGCAGTGCTCAGCACCATGCATTGTGCCAGTCTGGCCTTCCCCCTCGACCCTCTGCAGTCACCTACATGGTCTAGATGCCAGCTCATGCTGAACCTGGAGCAGGCAGCTCAGGCTGATGACAGCAGAGAGCCATTACTGCAGCAGAGGTTTTTTCCAGCAACTGTGGTTATTAATTTGCCTGATAACAGCAACAGATATTTGGGCAGGAAAAGATCAGCAACAAAACACCAGTTCACAGTTTGAACTTTTAATTCCCTACTGTACCCACTCATGGCACCCAGCCTCTGTGCTCTCTTATAAGGTAAAGCTGTATAGCTGTATGCCCCAGCTTTGCTAGGTTTCCATGGATCATCGCGCACACAGGTACATGCCATTCCTCTACCTCACCCCAGCTCTGATCTGTTCTCCTGGCCTCATGCCTGCCCCTGCACTCACCCTGGAGCACTGCACCTTCTCAGGTGAAAGGCTGGGCTGGTGGTCACCGGGGCTGGCAAGAGGGGACGTGTGGGACAGCATAAACCTCTCACACTCACACTGTGCTCCAGTTCTGACGGCAACTGGCTGAGTGCTTAGGCACGACTGCTGGAAAACTGGGCTCCAGTCACCAGCTGTAATCTAGGTTCATCCACCAGAACCCAGGCAGAGACCCCTGCCCATTATATAGAGTCATGGAATCATAGAGTGGTTTGGGTTGGAAACAACCTTAAAGCTCATCCAGTTCCAACCCCCTGCCATGGGCAGGGAAACCTCACACCAGACAGTGTCGCCAAAGGATCTGTCCCACCTGGCCCTGAACACTGCCAGGGATGGGGCAGCCACAGCTTCTCTGGGCACCCTGTGCCAGCACCTCAGCACCCTCACAGGGAAGAGCTTCTTCCTTGTATCTAACGTGAACTTCCCCTGTTTAAGTTTAAACCCATCACTCCTTGTCCTACTGCTGCAGTCCCTACATACAACTATGTATAGCAGTATACAACTGGTGCTGTGCAGGGCGAGCGTCTGGCACGCTGCGAGCATGAGGACACTACACTTGGGATGTGCATCCCTGCCTCGTGGAGCCCGGTGCACGCAGAGGTGTCGGTGCTGGGTGCTGGGTGCAGGCAGGAAGGTGTCTGTCTGTCCCCACTGAGCTGAGGGCCGGGAGCAGGAGGACTGTCAGCTCCTGCCCCGGCCCCATGAGCAGTGAGAGCAGAGGGGGGGTGTGTGTGTGTGTGCAGCTGCAGCATTGGGCAAGAGATGCTAATGGAAACCAGAAACAATTCAAGCTGCATGTTGGTGGGGGAAACACTAACAACATTATGGGATTGGAGCTTGTAAGAGTCCTGCTAGTGAAATAACTGCTGGTGAAATCACTTCTTTTTTCCCCCTTCTTTTCATTAGGACACAGAAGTTTTCCAGCTTGTTATACAGGGGCCAACGATATTCTTCAGTGTGAGCTTGGGCGAGCCAATATTCTTCCTGCTAAGCACTACCAGAGAAAGAATAACACCGCGTTGTATCCCCTTCCCATGTGCCAGTCACTAGGAGCATCCATTGCGTGGCTCCTCAGCCCACGGAAAGGCAGAGGGTGCAGGGGGGACCCTGGCAGGGCAGCAGCAGCTCTCGAGGGAATGCTATCCCTGTTTCCCAGCAGCAGTCTGCAGGGCAAACGTGCTGCAAATGGCACCGGCTGGAAGGAGAGGCTGGGAGGGCTGGAGCAAGTCTTCCTTTTTCCTCTGGGAGGTGGCAGAGCACATTCTGGATAATCATTTCATGCTGCTTGGGAGTGGTGCATAGTTTGGTTTCTCTTTGGTTGTGTTAATTGTGTGGTAAGGTGCCTAGAGCCTTCTATTGGCATCTTTATGTATTTAAATACAAATGAAAAAAGCATTAAATCAATTGTTCCTTTTTCTTTGCTCTCTCTTGTCTTATTGTTTCTATCACACACTTGTTTGCTGTACCAGGCGTTTGCTTTTTCAGCTGAATCAGGTACAGTAAATGAGAGTCCTAGGCTGAATTTCCTGCAGACTGCACTGAGGAAGCACATGTAATATCACTGGCTTTCCCTGCTGCTCTCTCACTTACATTTCAGGGCACTTTCAGGGCATTTCCTAACTTTATTTGCTGGCCAAGGCTTTGGTCTGTGGCAGTTTGCACACCTGACCCTCCCGCAATGCAGAAATGAAAGAAACAAGCTGAAGAGTATGGCATTCACTGAGACTGGCATACAGTTCCCTTACCCCTTCAGCTACTCTGCTTTTCATCTGGGTGGGCTAAACCTACGTGACTCGGTTGGCCCCACTATTATTTTAACCTCTAGGTTGTCCTACAGCTAGAAGCAGAACCCAGGATTCCTGGGTTTGATCATCCTCCTGCTATTTAGCATATAGTTTGTAACCAAATGGCAAACCAGGAGTTGAGGCCCTCTCTCCTTGCCAGACTCCATGAAAGATAATTACTCCTGGAGTTCAAGTGGTGGCATGTTTTGCAGGAGATCTGGAAGCCGAGTATGCAGCTCTCAGATAGATGTTGTAATTGTGCCTGTGATGATTATCCCCCCACCTTTTTTGCTCCCAATGATTTATTGAATTCACACATTGAAAACTTGCTGGGAAACTACAATGTCTGTGAACAATCTGCTTGTCGTGGTGGGCCAGAGATCAAAGTACCTGTGTGCTGATCTGGGGACATTTGTTACGCACATGGGCTGGTGAAATCAGAAGCGCGTGGTCCTGGAGGCTGAGTGGTCTCCCTGTGCTTACATGGCAGTAGCAGTGCAAAGGCAGACTCAGTCCTTCCCAGAGGTACGACTGTACATCTGCACCGCGCAGAGGTCAGAGCAAGGGACGCT
>NW_009918729.1:9050-14228 GCF_000696875.1 Nestor notabilis
GCTTGGACTCTACATGTTTTCTTTTAAACTCTGGCTCTTCTTTGTCTCTGGCAATATCTGCTGCAGAGGGATGCTTGGCCTCTTTGCTTGCCCCAGATTCTGTTGGACTTACCTCATTACTCTCCTAATGACAAGCTGACAAATGCTTTAGCTTGATTTACTGGCGGTGTTACAGGTGTGTAGAACACTTGTCAGTACCTTGCTACTACATGCCTAATTTTTCCAACGGCTGGGTGTGCTAGCTTTCCTCTGCAAAACCTCCCAGCACATTTACCTGCTATTATTCCCCTGCCATGGGCTAATCACATACCTGGACCCAAAGCTTCCAGAGCAACGCCTGAGGATTTCCTTCCCCCCCTCCAAAAATAAAAGGAACAGGCCCTATGGGCAGGTGATGTAACTGACCTTCTGATAAGGAGAGTTGAACAGAGAAGTGACATGATGGAGCAGCCCTTCAGCTGCTTGTGGGTACTCTGGACCAAGGATGGTCCAGCACCCACCCCAGGACAGGCAGCAGTGTCCCTACTCCTCCTACCCTCACGAGGAGCTCCGGGCTGCCACAGCCCATGGTGCAGGTCTGCACCCCACCTTCCACCTCTCATCTGTTTGTCTTTTTAAACCAGAAAAGGATGCTTCTACTGATCAAACCCCGGAACGCAGACCTGCCACCACCTGCATGAGCGCTTCACTGGAATCAAACAGAGGTTTTGGAGCGAGGGAGTGGGGAAGGTGGGAGGTCTCCAGCGCTGCCCAGCAATGGAGCGGGACCTGCTCGGGAAGGGAGGAACATCAACATTTTGCACACACGTTTCTTCACCAGTTGGGCAGAGCTCTTCTGCTCTTCTTCTGGTTGTGTTGCTAGGAGAGGAGCGCTCTGCCCTCTTCATGGCTATGAATAGCTCGCTCTTGTTTATTCAGCTCAGCTCCGCCTGCTGGTTACAACCACAACCGGCACCATCTCACTGCATGACACCACCATGAAACAATTCAACTGCAGCAACAATCCCCGCTCCGGCTGAGGACACTTCGGGACATGTCTCCAGTGCACTGCTCCGGAGCCGTCCTTCTCCTCCTCTCACTGCACTCCACGGTGCATCCTCTGCCTCCAGCAGAAAGGTCCAAAGCCGGCCAAACAGTGTCCTGTCACCCCCAGAAAGCAATGCTGAGAGGCAGGACCCGCAAATCAGGGCATGAACTCAGAAATCTGGCTTGAAAATATGGGCACAGTCACTTCAGGGTCCTTTCTCTGCTATTCCAGTGTCAGAGCCTTTCATGAGCTAGAAAAGTTACTTCTCCTTTTTTAATGAAGGCTGAGATTCTTGCATAAGCCCATGAATCCAAGATCAAGGACTTCAAGAAAAGTAACAGATGGCTTGAAAATTGCCAATAATGGGATTCTAGAGATTTTCTTAAGAATATTTTGTCTGAGGTCTGACCGGGAATGAAGCATCTATAGCAATGGAATTAGATGGGCTGTACCGACAATGGGAAAAGCTAATGGGGTTGAGCAGAAGACTTTCCACAGCACTGGAAAAGGTGACCCAGAGCTGCATTTCAGGACATCTACTCCCAGGATGAGAACAACAGGCAGCAATCACAACCAGTCCACACATTAGGAGACGGGATGCGTGTGTATGGGCAACCACAGGGAGCCATGCAAGGTCAGGGTAGCAAAGGAGACACGAAATTCACAGCCTTCTCACTCAACTGAGAAGAATAAGCACTAGGTAAGGCAGAGCAGCACAGATCAGAAGAGAAATGGATGGTTGCTGCACAGGTACACATGAACCACTCCTTCTTTTTCAGCACCATGAGCTTCCATGTGTGCCTATTTCCCTGGACACCTCGTCTTTCTCCATCTGGGACTTTTGTTGGGATGAAATCTTAACACTGCATGCTTTTATCCAGAATTTCCAAGCGCCCATCGGGCCTTTCAGATAGCCAGGCTGCTGAACATCCAGAAATTGAGGATAGGTCGACTGCACACAGGGGAGGTAAACTGTGTAGCATGCACGCACTATGTGTAATGAATCCCAAATTTGCCAGACATGCTGTGCATATGCTGTGCAGATGATCTGCATATGTACAGTATGCCCAGTGCGCTCTAAAGGCATCTGGTCTACCCTGCACGCGCAGAAACCTACATGATGCAGGTGTATGTATTTCTGCTTGGGGAACAGGACAAACATAGGGTGGGGGTTTTTTTGCACATTCTTTACATATTTGTAGAGGAGGGAAGAGCTGAATGCTTCAGTGCAGTAGGCAAGGAAACTTAGGCATATTCATATGTATGGAGGCTTGACTATCCTGTTAAATGCTACTTGTTTTACAGCAGCCACCTAAACAATATAACTGAGGTTGGGGTCATATTATACAAGACACTGTCATGCACATAGTCAAAAGGTACTATTTCCCTGCTCTCCCTTCCCCAAACCCCCCACCATATCATCTAAATTAATAGAAGTGCAAGAAATGGGCATAGTAATTCCTAGCTGACAGATGTTGAGCCAAGTAAAAGGAGGACACGGGTGAATTTGAGATATCTGAGTGCAAATTACAATCCTGCAAACCCTTGTTCAGCTCATGCCTTGTGCTGGAGATGCCTAGACCCCTCAGGCCCACCAGATTTGACAGCAAAGCCCCAGGGCTTCAGCAGCTCTGCTCTGCACCTACCTGGGAAAGCCTCCTGCTTGACAAGGCTGAGCACAACAGCAGCAGCAGGAGGAGATGGACACAAAATGCCTCTTTGCCTAAAGGAGCATAGCTCCAGGATGGGCTCTGTGCAAGCCCCCAGAGAGGATGCTGCTTCTTTTTAAGGTGCAGTGTCCAAAGGGGTTAAAGCACCCGTGGAGGATAATGGAGGACCCAGCCCACTGCTGCCTCCTCTGCCGCAGGGCTTTCCTGTCTGCGTCTCCCATGGATGTGCTCCAGCTCCAGAGCTGCCGGCTGTTTTGGAGAGAGAGGGCATGCTCACCTCTTCTGCCAAAGGCATTATGAGTTTCTTAAAGGGGTTATGGCTTCCGTGGGCACACACACCCTGGAGAGGAAGGATTTGCAGGAACCACCAGCCTGGCTGTTTGAGGTTCCAGCGGTGTGGAGGGGGAAGCCCACGCTCCAGTCCATTCTTGAGCGACCACTTCTGACTTTCACCTCACATTAACATAACATTCACAAACGGTGCTGGGCAAAGGTACCCATGTTTTCCTTCATACATGGAGTGTCATGAGATCAATGAGATTAAACATGTGCTTACCTGCTGTCCTGAACTGGGGCCATGAGGAGACCAATGGGAAAGTAAACAGAAGAGAAACGTTATGGAAATGAAGGAAGAGGGAAAATCCACCCTGCCAAAAGCAGCAACTCTCATCAGTTGCAAGAAGATACGGCCTCACCCAGGCTGATTAGGCATTAGGAAGTCC
The DNA here is from genome assembly GCF_000696875.1 of Nestor notabilis. Taxonomy (NCBI): domain Eukaryota; kingdom Metazoa; phylum Chordata; class Aves; order Psittaciformes; family Psittacidae; genus Nestor; species Nestor notabilis. Next base: position 12,470 of record NW_009918729.1, read on the forward strand.
AGGGGCTGGAAAAGACAACCAAGTCATCTTCATCAAGGTTCAAAAATGACCTGAAGGGGTGAGACTTGAGGCAGTGGAGAAAGGCTATCCATTGGGTGCAGCCATTCCCAGAGAAGGTAAGTTTAGCCCTGGTTGGGTTTTCCCATTAGCAGAATGTGCATACTTGAAATGACCAGGCTTCACCTGTGACAACAGAGAGAGGCTTCTGATCCGCCTTAAGAGACACAGCAATCCTGAGCTGGATGTAAGGCTCAGGAGACGTGGCAGAGCCTTGCTGCAGACCCTGCTCACCGGTAGGCATGGCTGCTGCCCCGTGTCCCTTCTGGAACCTGCAGGAGATGAAGCTGGATGGGATGATCACTCTGCTCACAAACTGGCCTTGCTTTCAACAGGTTGAGTGTGGGGTCATCCTCTTCTGAGGACCCGCAGTGCCAGCTTAGGCCAAGGCTTCGGGGGGACCTTATCGCTCTCTACAACTACCTGAAAGGAGGATGGAGAGAGGAGGGGGCTGGTCTCTGCTCCCAGGTAGCAAGTGATGGGACAAGAGGAAACAGCCTCAAGCTGCACCAGGGGAGGTTTAGATTAGATATTAGGAAAAATTGCTTCACAGAGAGGGCAGTCAGGCAGTGGAACAGGCTACCCAGGGCAGCGGTGGAATCACTGCCCATGGAAGTGTTCAAAACCCGCGTAGCCGAGGCCCTCAGTGACATGGGTTAGTGGTGGCCTTGGCAGTCCATGGAAGTAAACCCGCGTAGCCGAGGCCCTCAGTGACATGGGTTAGTGGTGGCCTTGGCAGTGCTGGGGTAACGGTTGGACTGGATGAGCTTAAAGGTCTTTCCCACCCTAGCTGATGCGGCGATTCTGTGATTCTGAGGTGAGAGTCCTGTTGAGCAGAGCACCCGGGCAGCCCGCTCGGGGGCTGACTGGCACCTTTGCCCAGGGCTTTGGCGAGAGTGCGCTCTACCAGCTCCCAAGTGCCTGACCACGAACGGCTTGATTTGGTTTTCCTGCCTGTCACATTCTAGGCTGTATGTTCTCCCACCTTTTTACGTTCCCCATGTTGCCTTCAGTCCTTTCACCTAAATCTCTCGGCGCTACCCTACTCTTCCAGCTGGGAAATTTGAAAGAGCGTCTCTGATTTTCCAAGCCTTCCCTCCTGGCTTCGCTCTTCCCGTCATTCTTCGTTGCAGCCTTCCTTCCTCACTTGACCTCTATTTCTCTTTCCTAGGAAGCACCTCATTTGCATCTGTCCTAGTATCTGAGTACAAAATAGACCTGCTTAAAATTTCTCACAGTGAAACCCTGACTTGCACAGAACTTTGGAGTCGGGGGGGGGGGGGGGGTTGGAGGGGCTTTAGGAAGTGGCTTCACTGTTGAGCACTTGAGTTCAAAAATGTGCATTCTCCTTCTGCTACAGCTTCAGGAGATCACCTTGGGTAGGTCACTTCATCTGCCCGAATCTGCTTTACCACTTGCTAAGTTTAGATAAAAATACTTGCCTGGGTTAGTAAAACGTCTTTGAGATCGCTGGACAAGGAAAAAGAAGAAACAGCTGTCCAAGTGGCGATTATGATGATTGTTATAATTACTTTTATTAAATGGAACCAGCTGATGCTTGTGCAACACTCTTCTGGGCTCCGCAGACCTTTTCCGCTGAGACTCACAGAAAAAACCTTTTGTTGTCCCTGGACAGGGATGTGTTTTTTGAGATCGAATTCTGTGGTTTCGTTACGAAACATATGACAATTGCTCATGTGCT
>NW_009918729.1:14251-14611 GCF_000696875.1 Nestor notabilis
GGAACCCATACGTGAGGCAGCACAGAGTTTAATGATTCACGCCAGCTATATTTTGGGTTAGCTTTTGCTGGATGGAGGGTGAACAAACCTGAACGTCCAAGAACCCTCTCAGCTGAAGTCACTGAAAGACTCTACCCAAATCTCTGTCAACACGGACCCAACGTGGCGCCGCTGTTGGGCGAGACCCTTTTTGGACGCGCGGGGTTGTCAGAGCCGGCCATGCCCGCAGACACCCCAACTTCCCCGCTGGAGAGCTCGGCTCCCTCACCCGCGCTGCCCGCAGAGCCACGGGCTGCAGGAGATTTTGGGAGCGAGCCCACAAGTGCTTGTTTTGGTGATTCCCCCCCTTGCCCTCCTCCT
>NW_009918730.1:0-1420 GCF_000696875.1 Nestor notabilis
CAGCAAAGCTGGGAGATAAAAGTCATTAACCTTCACTGTTTTACAGTAATAGTCTGTAGCAGCAATAGTGAAATGAACCTTTCCCACTCCTGGACCATGCTGCTTGTGAGCTGCTTCTAACTCTCGCTGTTGCAGCTTGAAGTGAAAATAATACAAGGACTGTAGAGATAATCCAAGACATTTATTTCATGAAAGAAACTCTTCCCAGATCCATCCCACCGATAAGATGATGGCAGCTGCTGCTCTGCCGTGTTTGCGGGCGGCCAGGCGGTGAAGCGCAGCACAGCCTGGCCATGAGGGAAGTTAAGTCTTGAGGCTGGGGTTTGCCTCCCTGCAACCCCACAGGTGTTTTCTTGGATTATGTGGTTTTTGTAACAACTGTAACTGATCACTGTATTCTAGTATCTGTGCATATTGAGTATGGTGTGCTGAGCTTTGGTTAATCACTGTTTTACAAGGGGAGAAGAAGAATCAGCTAAGCAATATCTTATTAAATAGCAGAATAAATGGTATTCTTGTATCTGAGAAATTAGCGTTTTGTAGCTACTGCATTTTTCCTTTTCTAACATCTGCCTGCTTGATTTTATTCATTACAGCTTGGGTGTGGTGTAGCAAGCTATTCTCAAACTTGAAGAATTCTCATAGATCATGAGAGAGACTGTAGTCCACAGTATGTATGCATTTATCCTTTCCCACTCCTTTGAAAGTTACTTAGTTTCTCCAGGTCAGAATAGCTGGCCTTATCTGTGTAGTTATGTAGCTTTTACAGTAGTGTAAATAGATATAATTTAGCTTACTTCATTGATAGATACTGGTAAAGTTGTGGTTGCATTTCCTATCAGTGAATAAGTTGCCCTGCAAATACAGTTCCTTATGCAGTGTGACAACCTCCTTTTGAGGTAAGAGATCGTGTCAGAAAGAATCACAATTTCTTCAGGATTTGGCATGAAAAGTTACAAGCAAATCAAACACATTTGACCCAAACACTACTCAGTAGTGCCACACAAAGCGAGAGCAACACAATTTTAATTTCTCTTTTTGTCTTAAAACCCTACAGGCCTGGGGTTGGGGCAGAGAGGGAGTACGGAAGGGGTAAGAGAAAGAAAAAGAAGGAAGTATTGGGTATTAAAAATCTCGTGCCCAGTAGAAATGATTGTACAGTAAACCTTGTGACCAGTTCTTTCAGGCCGCTCACTGTTCTACAGGCAATAATTAGGCTCAGTCTTCCACTCAATAGCAGCTAACAGCCTCATCCTGGGCCCTTGCAAACAGCTCTCTCTAAACGTTAGTTGAATTCTGTCATTGAACTCAACTTCTGGGGGCTTGTTTTTGTGGGTTTTCTGTTGGTTGGTCTATGTTTTTAAATTTATTTAATATTTTTCCAGTTAAGCCCCAGCTATTCTAGCCAAAGGTAATACCT
>NW_009918730.1:1502-31697 GCF_000696875.1 Nestor notabilis
TCCCTACAAACTTTGCCTCAGTTAAAGCTAGAGGTGTTTTGCATTTGACCAAGTAGCAATTGGTAGTTTCCAGCAATGCTGGTAAGGTCTTTTAGCCATTACTCATTCATTTGCTTGACACAAGCTCGCTGATTGTAATTAAATGAACCATGCTTTGATTGAGAAAGAGTGCTTTCCTCGTTGCTAGCAAAGTGTTGCTCTTAATTACTTTTTTTTTTCCTGAGTATAGATATATAAAGATTAAAAAAACCCTCTCTTCACTTTTTTTCTTTCTATTGTGTTTAATGTTACCCATCAATTTTGTTACACCTTTTTCAGAAACTTTGGGATCTTTTTGCAGAAAATATTTAGTTTTTTAATGTTGAATTTTATTATCCTGATAATCACATTTTCATTATTACCAGGATGTGTTTACTTCTGCATTATTCTCATCTCAAGACAGTTGTGTTTCTATTAGGTAATTTGCAGGTTACACCTTCTGTATTATTTTATTTATTTATACCCTGGGATTCAAATCAGTGAATTTTGCTAGCTCCACTGACTCCTTGCTGTAAGCAATTTCACATTTTCCTCTATGAAGATTGATGCAGTGATTGATGCCAGAGATGCTCTAGATTATTAGATTATTTCTAGCGGGTGTACTCATGTGGCAAACCAGCTGCTACTGTGACTGGAGATGGAGCATTAAAAGATTTACTCTCATCTTAGGTTTACTGGTTTACATTACAAGGAAAGGGTTGCTTCATCTAATTACAGCAAATTGCAGGAATGGAGCTGTGATTGTGGGAGCATTTGAGATACTTCTCATCAAAGTTCAAGTCTAAGTGTGATGTTACATGCGGATGTCCAATGCATTCTTTAGTGGTTGATGTAAAGAGCTCAGATTTAGGAAGTTGTTGTTTTTCCCAACTAAATAAAATACTAGATGCAAAATATCCCATGGAATGTTAATTAGTTGCTTTTATTGCTACCAATATCGAAGTCTTAAAATACATGGAATTTTAACTTTTTTAAGGGATGCTTATGAAAGGTACTGATAATCCAGTCCATGCTGGAAAATATTTTTAAAGCTCCTATTGGTTTCAGTGACAGGGTACATATGCATGGCTCCGTAAGCGCAGATGATTAGACTCACTGTATCTACTTTGTCACTCATTTTTGGTGACAGAAGAGCAGCCGTGATATTGTGATCAATGTCAAGCTTTTGTTGATGCAGGCAGCTGGATAACCTCCAGATACCCAACTTAAATGCCCTACCCATCTTTTCAGCTACCCCATGTCCAGCCTTACATCAGGCAACCACAGTGATGATGTTTACGCCTCTGGTTTTAACCATCAGAGTAGCTCTGTTAGGTTAGAGTAGTAGATATGGCTCATATTTCACTGCCTATGTCAAAACAAGATACAGAGGTGGAAACTACAATGTATGAATGCTGTGAGGACAAAAGAGAAAGACTATACAATATACTGTTACATGTAATACCACATTAAGTAATACCGTAAATTGTTCTTTGTTAGAAGACATCCTTAGAAGTGGCACTTTCACACTACCAGAATTTCGTTCCTTTAGCTGGTTAGCAGTGCACAGGGCTGTCATGCTTTCTGTTACCTTTGGAGTTGGGAAAGGTCATTTACGCTCCTGTGGCTTGCTAAGTCAGCTTTCTTCTGATTTCTTGTGACTTGCACACTTGGGCTGCCTTGCAGTGCTTTTCTCGTTGACCATCAGATGGCTCATTTGTGAACTGCCTTCAAACTGTTTAGTTCTAATCTGTTTTGAGCACGACGTGGGAAGCTATCATCAGCTTGGAAGGGTCGTATGAGGTGTCCAAGAATATTTGATATGTGAGAGCTGTGGGGACTACAAGATGCTGATGCACCCACTGATTCCCTGAAAGCAGACAAGCAGCACATATTTTTTGAAGAAGCTGGCACAGACTTACTTGAGCAAAAAGGTCTTGTACTAACTTGACCAAGTTTGGCTGAAGATCCTGTAGAAATAATGAGCTGGAAAGATTTTGATAACCAGACAATTGATATTTGTCCTTCAGTAAGGTTAAAAAGAATTGTGAGCATCATCTGGGCATCATTATTTTCATGTATGTCTGTATGTGCTATTTCTTTCACATTTCAGAAAGATTTGTCAAATTAGACCCATAAACTGCTAAAGTTCAGACCGCTTATTTTTAGAATACATTATTAGCAGTGTATTCTCTATTCCAAGTTATCCATAACTACTTCCTAATTTCAATTTGTATATTTTTCTTTCTCAGACATACTTCGTTCAAAAGTAGAACCTAAGAGGTTTTCTTCCTACATAAGAGGAAAACGCGTGAGTTAATTGAAGCGTGAGACAACATGTGTTTCATTAAGCTAAAGTTAATAAGCTGTAAATCAGCATACCTACATTAATTGTATTGGTGTCTTTTTGATGTACATATATATTCTAAAGTGTTTTCAATTATTAATCAGTTTTATATAAGTAAGGAGGTGAAAGATTAATAAGTATGTTGATTGTTCATGAGAGAGATTCCAGAGAGGAAAATATATGCAGTCATAATTATGTGGGTCAGATACAGCTGTCCGTTCCACTACAGACATAATTTATTATGAGTACTGTGATAAATACTCGTCCTAAATTGTCACAAAATCTTTGCTTTCAGTGCCAGGGAAATTCCCAGATCTCAGAAGAGTGTCTTAATCCCATGGCAATATTGCAACAACATAAGTACCAATCCAAAATCTTGAAATACATGGATATAATGGGCAAAGGACGAATGATGAGTCAATAAAGAATAATATCAATGTTTAACATTTTCTCAATGTTTCCAATGAGTGTGTATCTTCATTTCATTATACCCTCTGTCAGTTGACTAGAACCTAGACTTTTGCAACATGCAGCAGTTCTCGAGCATGCACTCAGAAGCAACCTTCCCCCTCCCCTAAATATTTTACCCCCAAATCTCATGGGGGTGGTGTGGTGTGGTGGTAGGGGGGTGGTATCTCATGGAAGTGAGACTGATCATTGGTTCTGGTTTCCAGGTAGCTTTAAAGTTTATTTAACTGTTGGATGGAATATTTACTGACAAAACTGGTTTTTGGTTTTGTTTTTCCTTAGAGCGTTTGCGTAATTGTGTGGCTTTCCACCAATTATTACCCATCTTTTCCTGATGAATAAATACCTCAGAGACACATCAGTAGAATAGCGGCTTTGCAAGACAGTCAAAAATGTGCTCTTATCTGCATAGTGGATATTGATAATGATACCAGGATCATGGTGATGATACTATTTGACATAATGGAAAGAAATTCATGGATACAAGAGCATATCTTAGTGTAGCTTTTATTAATGCTAATACACCTGTCATAATCTGAGAGGTGAATATTAACTGTATAATGATATGTGCAGAAACCCTGTACCCTAATGGAACAGAATGCCACCAGCTTCCCACTCTTAAATACCTTCTCTCTGATGTCAGTGGAGAGGGTTTATGTGGGCAAGCCTGGGATCAGAATTGATCTCTTTTCTTTTACCTTTCTTTTTAAACACACCTACTCTATATGTACACATTAAATACAAGTATTTGTTTCAGGCCTTATAGCAGTAGATAATGTACAAGCATTCCTGGCTCCTAAAGCTGTTGGTAAACCATGATGAAGGATAGAAGACAGAAAAAGATAAAAGCAGCATTCTGCATTCACATTGGCTAGACCACACTGGCATTGGGCAGGAAAAAATGTCTAGACAACTAGCTCTGCCTTTAGATCAGAATATTCGGTTAAGAAGGATTTTTTATGAAGTGTAGAAAAGCAATTTTCCTTCCTGCTGGGATTGTATGTCTGCAGTCAGCTCTCAGAGGTTTGGGTCATGGGTGAATGACTTTGAAAGAGCTAATCATTGTTCATAGGTAGAAGACATAGATAGAGATTGACACTTTGATCTCTCACAACAGGCCCTACGCAAGCATTTTTTAATGACTTCAGTCCACCACAGGGAACAATGGAGAAAAGAGGGTATAATTTGTAACCAGGGATATAAAAAGAAGCAAACATGGTTACCCAGTAGTAGTCCATTTGGTTCTGCTCTAGGTATGCTGCCCATATTAAAATAGGCAGGCTCATTTTATTACTTAAACACTTTGTGGAAAATCCTGTGGGTAAAACCAGGCAGAAAACGGAGGCAAAAGAAGAGTGGTCAGTGCTGTAACAAAGAAATGCACCTCAGCCATCCTTCGGTGCTTCTCTTGATAGTGTATCTCAGGTCGCTAAGGCTGCTGTTTCTTTCTAAGAAGTGAGGGACTTGAAAAGGCTATCTCATGAGGATAAACAAAAGTAATAACTATATGGCCAAAATGACATTATAACATTTGACATTGAAATGGCTTTTAAGGGTTGGGGTTGTTTTGTTTCTATAGCTTAGCCTGCCACTAACATTCTGGTGTTTATTTGAACAGTTGAAGCAAATCTGTCACCAGCAATAGCTGTAAGTGGCATGTCAGTGGTAAAGAGATATGGAAAGACTACTGAACTGCTGCTGATGTGAACTTCAAACATGACAAGATTTCTAACTGACAGAAAAGCAGAACAGTGGCAGAATTCTCCAGGCTCTGTTATCTTTACTTGTGCTTCTCCGTATCTCGCTACTTTTTATCATTCCCTTACTTTGCAACTGCATTATAGTGTCCAGTGTTACAGCTTTTCATTCCTACAATTTCATCTAGTTTTCTGTCCTGTCAGAATACTTTTCCTCAGTTTTATTGGAGGAATCAGAATAGAAAGATACCTATGCTGGTATTTTATATTTATGTGCAGAGACAATAGGTATGGTGAGAACTAAAGACTGTATTAAGGAGGAAGAACAGAAGCAGTATGTTGAAAAAGACTGTGTTAATGGATGTTCTGTGGTTCTTTTAGTTTATTTTGTGTGATTCAAGTATTTTAAAGTTTAAGAACATTTGAAAAATGAGATACTGTGACCAGATTTCCTTCAATCTTAACAATATTTAAATCAATAGAAATAGAGCATAGCATTTGTCCTTATTCCAAGGATGGCTCCCACTAATTGATACTTAAGTCCATAAATCATACAGAGTCTATAACTCCAACAAAATAATGCCCCGGAATGCGAAGGACAGAATGAAAGCAAAAATCTGGCCTTAAGAAGCACCTCAATATATTCCTCAAAAGGAGTAAGTTCAGATTGAAAGGTGATTTTTCCTGTTACGTCATTCACAGTCCCGTATCCTTCCTCAGAATAACACCAGGATCTATCTAGGACACTAGCAGCTTCTATTGGTCTGCAAGGTTGTCTGTTCCCTCCTGTGACAAGATGCAGAGTGGAGTACAGCTTTGATGTGGAAATGCCTCAGACTTTCATCTTATAATGAGCTCCCCCAAAAGACCAAAAAAATCTAAACTAAAAAGAAGTCATACTTAATTTAAATAGAAAGTTGCATTTCTACTTTTTTAAATAAAGAAAGCTTAAGGCAATTTAAGGTGAGAGAAATGAGGTTTATGCACTATTCTTTTGTTCATTTCTTGCCCACCATTACTTTGCAAGCTGAACCTGCATTTCAGCTGTGAGTGTCCACAATTTCTGTGTTGTCCTGTTTGTCAAGTTCTTTCCAGTCGAGAATTTCTAGAGCCAGATTGTTCTTTGTTGTGAATCTCCTGTCTGTTCCTTCTTGTGGGCCCTCTGACTTTCTCTCCCTTGAGCATGCTGAGTTATTGCCCATTGTCTTGAGCAGTCTTCCTCCTCATCCAGTCTTTTTGAAGGAACAGAACATGTAACTGAGAACACATTATAAAACAAATACTGTCTGCATGTTGTAAAGCCCCTACAGCAAGGGATAGTGTCAGAGAGAACTATAATGCCGAATATATTAACTCAATTTCTAATAGTCTGTATGCCCCGTGTGTGTGTGCACACGTGCATATCTATATGCATGGGTTTATGATACTTTCCGATAGCTGCTGACCCATTTTATTGGTTTCTCTGCTAATAATTAATTGAAGTAGAAGTCTGAGCGAACAAACGACAGCTTGCTCAGCCTTTCTATAGCCTTCCTCACCAAAAATAACAAAACTGCAAGTAATAATGATGATAAAGGAAATCCTATTGTTTATGGTGAAATTTACAGCTGACTAACAGTGACACTTGAAACATACCAGCTGCCTCATGGTAGTTTCGTGTTTCAGCAGATCTACTTTTTCATGACCCTATGAGCTTGCAAAAGCTCAGCCAAGGATCTTTCAGTGGGCTCACAAAGCTGGTGCAGGCAGCATTCAAAGCAATACCACTTTTACTGTCTGGCTTTGCTTGGTAGCTCCCTGGCCTTCAGTCTCCTCACCTTGGAGTGCTTCAAAAAACTTTCCTTTCAGAATATGCTGTTCAAGAGAGTGTTGCAGAAAACAACAAATTACAATAACCTTCCTTATGCCTGTGATTTCCATCCACTTTGTTTTGAGCCTTCCAAAGCATGTTCTTTCAGATCTTCTGTTAAAGACTGCATAGTAAGTTCATTCACACATGTTCCTCATATTCCAGCAGATTTTCTCTTGTTACCTACCTACACAGCATCTGGAAGCTGTGGAATACATTTGAAGTAAATAATTTCTTCTCTTGCCTCCCTTCTACTGTACTGAGATTACTCTCATAGGTATTATTGTTGATATTACTATTAGTATGGGGTACTTCTGTAAGACAAAATTTCAGCATTATCCAGGAGAAATGGGACAAATAAGTTCCTTAGAGAGCTTCAGTATTTTCTTTTACCATCTACAGGACAACATAAGAATCAATTTAAAATGCACTAATTACTGAAATCCAAAGCTCTACAAGAAAATTCCAATGTTACCAAGTTAGTTTCATATTTAGTAGCCTTTTGTATTTAGGTCCAGGTGTAGACTAGCAATCACAGCAATCGTCACTTGGTGGAGCCAGATTACTCTGCAAATTGAATGTGCTTTGCAAATAGTTTGCATAAAAGGTCTCAAAGGCAGGATTTATAAATAGTACATTGGAGAAGATAATAAAAAAAATGTGGGATTTCAATAAATCCTTGGAGAAATTCGAAGTTTTATAGCTTTGCTTTTAATTACTGTAGCACAAGAGAAGTAAAGGACTTGCTACTTGCTGGCTGAACCAAAGGCTATCTCCTTTTGCTGGAATAAAATGGATAGGTATAGTTGGTAATGTACATACAAACCTGCAAGGATGAAGTGATAGCTGTGACTCTTGGTACAATATAAAGAAATTCAGGTTGGTAATGCTAAGCTTATTAACAGCTTTCACGATTTTTTTTTATTATTTTATTTTTATTTTTTTACTGCTAACATTTTCAATTTATGCCATTTTTGTAGCTGTCTTTTAAAGATTCTTCATAAAATCTGGAAGGGCATCAAATTAATTTCTGGTGAAGAGAATAAAGAATACTTAGAGGAAAAAAAGGAGAGGATGCCAAATGTACATACCTTCTCTATACTCTGTTGAGTGCAGAGAACTCTCAGCAACTTTTCCTCACAATTTGTTTCTTTTCTATCCATATGCATAGGACACTGTTTAAAGCAGTGTCAACAGTAGTAGCACCTACTCATTCTTATTCTACATTGTATTTATTGTGCACACTGTAACAAAGAACTCGGGGAATTTTGGTCTCTCTGCCATTTTGATGCTTAGTGATCACAGGTTACTCCTGGGAGTGTGTATATTTTCTGGCTTTTTTTTTTTTTCATTTTTCTTTGTCCTCATTATTTAGTGTTTATTTGGATTGAATTCCTTCGAGACAGATGGATAAGGATAGATACTTTTGAGGAGTTGTTCTGACTAGCATATGAATAAAGTCTTAAACTCTCAATATATTGTTTAGACTTGTCAGAGCTCATTCACTGGGAATAGACTCTTGTCATTTGCACTCCAGCCACCTATTTTATTTCATAATATACTAAGCACATGACTCTCTCCTGTCTGGTGACCCCATGTGCCAGAAGAAGCCAGTTGTTCCTATCAGCCAGCTGTTAACAGATATATCTGGCAACTGGGGTTATAGAACAGAGAAGCCACAACGGTGGGGGAGAGGAGTTGAAGATTAGCCAAGTAGAGTGGTCTGTGCTTTAGGAAACAAGTTAGAAGACAAAATCCCCAGCAACATAAGGGCATCACAGTCCCACACATTGTATGTCTTCACTTACAGCTCTCTCATGTACATTTAGAAGTGCATCTTCTTTTGTGACCCACTGAGTCATATAATAATGATTTCCAAGCCCTTGAGATGCTGGCAAACCTGGCACAGAGTCTTCTTGTAACTCTTCCTATCCTAGTATGAACAAGTGGAAAAGAACACGAAATTCTGGTGCTACAACTTGCTGGATTTTGCATACCAGATAGTATTAGGGCAATCATTCTAAACTACTAAGATTTTCTAAATAATTACATTTCCTCAATAATTTCTGTGTAGAAGCCATTCTTTTCCAGCGAATGAAAATATACATCATGAAAACAACCACATTTCTGGAACATCTTAATTTATAACTGTGGGCAGCAACAAGGCCTACATCTTATGTAGAATTAACAACTACAGTGTTATTCCCCTGCAAGAGAGAAAACGAAAAAAAGGAAAAAGAAAAGTGTATTAAACCTGCGTGTAAAGAACAGATCACAGTTTATGGAAAGACAGCAATGAAATTACTGGGGAAAAAGAACAAAATTCAATCAGAAGAAAATACCTGAAATACAGAAATGACTTTCCCACCTACAGAAGGGCAGGATGGGCTCTGTTAATGCTATGGTGGAACAGGGGCAGCATGAACACGGAGCGCTGATTTTGTATACCCAGCATAGCTGAAAAGAGCAATTGTGGTGGCTTCTTTCTGAATGATTGTCAGAACTTCTGTTTGGACAAAATGATGAAAAGGGTTAAGTTTTGCCGTGTTTTTCCAGATAATGAAAGCTGTGGAAGTTTAGGGGATTTTTTTTGTTGTTTTATTTTGATTTTGTTTTTAACTGGATAGCTTTATTGCTTTTTATGCTTTTGCTGGCACCCTCGCAAATTGCATTTGGTTTCACCTCTTTTCCTTAGAATAAGCAGTATTTATGTCAGGTCACACAGGACGTTTGACCTACATGAACAGGGAGGACAATTTTTTAGTTTGTTTCTTTTTGCAATTTTCTGCTTTCCCTCTGTGATGCCATTTGAACAGCTGCATCCAACTCTGACAACAAGGGAGAGAAGTTCTCAGCTGAAGGGTTTTAAAAGTTCATTAATTTAATTTATTCTGCCTCTCAAAAGGAGATTTGTATTGTCATTGGAATAGTAGCTCTTGTTCCCCACCCCAACAGGTTGAATTGGAGATATACAAATAAAATCTCTTCTTTAATGCATTTTCTAACTGGTACGCCTAGTTTGCTCCTTTTTGTATAAGCTACTTGATTCTATGTTCTCTTGTTTCTATTCAGTTTATTGCTCTTTTTTACTATTCTCTTTGTGTTTTTATATCATCAGGAAATTTCACTTCATTCTGAATGCATCTTCATCCAGGTTAAAAGGGAGAGACAGTCAATCAGTCAGTAAATCCCTACTCTCTGAAAACAGTTAGCACCAGCTGTAGCTCAATTAAACTCAACACTTGAATAGTTCACAAGAGAACCCACACTTGTACACACACACATTAATCAAATAAACTCATTTTCATCTGTAGTTGTATTCCAAATTTTCAGTTAATAGCTTGGACAGTAAAGTGTGGGCTGGAGATATGTGATCGAAGTAGCCGATAATTAAACCTTCCAGCATAATCTTCAAATTTATGGTGTCCTGACATGCACACTAAAGAAGGTATGTTGAAGGAACCTAAAATATAAGGGGTTTGCATACTTAAATGTTGATGAGCACTTCTGCGGAGTAATAACAAGCAACTTGGCTGTTCAGAATTGCTTGACGTGTTCCTAGTTTGAAAATACAGAAAAAAATATTTTAGCTTTTGGTTTTTTCCATGGTGAATGGAACAGCATGTAGAAAGAAGGCCATTTCTGTGATATTCTTAAGTCACCTTCAAAAACATTGCAAATAAAGTTATATTTATGCTATTGAGACTAAAGATCCACAGAATGTCTGCCTCCATTTCTTAATTCTATGCATATTAAGATTAATTCCCAAGGTACGGTGATTTCTGAATCCATAATTAGGACAACTTGTATGTAATGATATGTGCTTAAGTCCCACTTATTTCATGTCAATGACACAAGTAAGAGCTGCCCTGATCATGGGACTATACTGCATGGGCAACAGACCCCTACTAAAGAGCCTTTTAGGTAAAAGAAAATGGTCTGTGGAGAATATAGGCCATATCAGGCTGTATTCTAGCTTTATGGTCATGTTAATTAATCTGTCCTGAGCAGATTTCAGACAAGGTCAGGCTGGCCTTGCTGATTGCTATTTAGAACTTGTTCCAAAAGAAGCGTTACTGGACTGGTGGGGAATATTTTCCTGAAATTACTTTTGTCATAAAACGACTAGTTGTCAAACTGAAATATATTTAGCCTAGTTTGGGACATCTATTTTGACCCCATGCTGAAAAAAAAGAAAGATCGACAAGTAAATGTAGTCCCAAACCACAACAGTCAAGTTCATAGACTCTGCTGCGATCAAGTCATGGCTGCGGTAAAAAGTTTGAGAGTTTATACATGGCATATATATGTAACAGCTCCAACTGTAGAGAGTAAAATCCATCCCAACACATGCCATGATATGGTAGAAAAAGGCTTAGGTTTACATCCCTTGTTTAGACCAGGTTATACAACATGTTGAACTTGATCAGGGAGTGCCAGGGAAAGCATGCTTTCTCTCTGTGAGAACCTTCAAGTAGTTTTGGTTTTACACCAACATGGAATGAAAAATATATAAACCTGGAATTATGTTGGATGAGAAAATGCTTCTTTCATAGATGTAAAATACCTTGTTCTCTGCAGTGATGGGGAACATTTTTGGTGATAGACTACTATAGACAGCTGGGAAAATGTTTCGCTTGTCACAGGCCATCAGCAGTGATCCTCCCTCGGGCTGACAGCAATGATACGCACAGATCATTTCCCACACCCTCTGCAGTAACTGAGTTAGATTGCTTGAAATGAAATCATGTGCTCTTTTACCTTGCACCCAAACATTGTCAGTTCCAAGTACAAAAGGTCCTAACCTGAGAACCTAGAAAACCTAGAAAACTTTGGTAATGACAGCAGCCTTCCTTCTTTTGCTTCATGGCCTGAGTGTACTGGCTCTAAGAGAGACACAGGAGTTTCCTCCAGAGCATAGTTAAATCAGTGGGGTCCTTTATGCTGGATTTTATGTCTATGGATCAAGTCTTTGCAGAACTTTGAAAAGAAAACCATAGTGCTTTACAAAATATTATTCATTTAGTGATGAAAAGATTGCTATCTAACTGGTAAATAACAGGAAATCTTTTAACACTATCTTAAAATCTTTGCCTCACTGATACTTTGCTGTGTGCTCTTCCTACCTCCAAAATATTTGTCATAGAGCATTATAGTAGTGCTCTAGGTTTTGAAACCAGCAGTGTACTCTTTCAGGCACTCCTAAAGTATCTGCTTGCATTTGAAAGGCATAGAGAGTTCTGAACTCTGATTAAGGCATGATTTATGGTATGAAAAGCTTGAACATCCTTTGGTATAAGGGAATACTGTACAAAATCTGGGTTCAAAAGCTGTAGCTCCAGTACTGAAACTTGAATAGATATATTGCTCATTTTTATTTCATTGAAGTCTAAACAGAAGCATTGAAAACAGTACAGGGTGACACTGCTTGGAGGTGGCAGTGAAATAACTTGTGGATATTTAGAAGTGCTCAATAATGCATAAATTACAACAAGCATTGCAAGACACGTAAAACTCGGATGCCTACAAATAACTGAATGTTTCCCTAGGGCATAAACATTAATGGATTTAATTAGATTATAATTGCTCATTGAAGCGTAGTCTTGCACAAGATAAAAATACCTGACATTGCATTTACAACTAGGCAACTGCATGAGATGCACTGGGAGGTCTGATGTTAAACACAAGTTATTTACTAAATATAAGGAATCTGGGTGTGTAGTATATGCTCTGTTCTCAGGATGTACACATGTAAGATGGAAGCACTGCTTCATGTATTTGGCACTGAGCTGTAGCTGTTGGAGTAGAGGACTGAGTTAACTGAAAGGATAACAGATGGAAATGTATGTTTAACTGAGGATCTTCAGGGCCTTATGTTTGTCTTCTATTTTTATCTTTACACTTGTGAAAAGACACCTCAGTGAGGATATTTAGCATATCCGATCCTTGTGTTGAGCGGGGATCTATATATCCACCCAATATTTACAGCTGCACAAATTAAAATCCTGCTTTAGATTCACAAATTGCATTTCAACCAAAACAGTCCTGTCACATTCCAGGAGGTTCAATACAGCAGGTTATCAGGCACGGGTGTTACATGGCCACATGATGAGTATGTCCTTACTCCAGTGTTGGGATCCATATGTTGCTGGTTGATATACCAGTGCAGCAGGGCACAACCAGCATTTGCCCATACTGATAGCCTCCTGATTGCCAGGTTGTAAAAGTCACAGCAGGGAAGTAAAGGTGATTTTTAAAAAGTGAGTTTTCCTTTACCCTGAGGTAAGGGAAAATTGGGTCCTGCTCTCTTTCCACCCAGTTTGGACGTACTAGCCACTTAGCAGTTACTGGGAGAATAGGGACATAAGAGAAACATATAGGAGAGGCAGCTGCTGTGTCTTGGTGCAAAGTCCTGTGCAAATCAGACAATCCCTGATAAACCAAATCATGCAGGGAAGATATGGCAGATGTCCTATGCCTAGTTGTGGCAGATGTATCTTCTGTCCAGTAATGTCTGCTAGAGGTAGAAGGATTCGCTGTTAATGGCATCTGTTCACAGTATTAACAAGATGAAATATTTTTTTGTGTTGATTTTCATAGAAAGTAGTTACTTCCTTGTAACTACTGAGTTACTTCCTTGACACGCTGACTTCAAAATTATGCAAAAATATCAAAATGGTTAAAAATATGAATCTCTCATTTATTTGTTTACATCAATGTTAAGAACTTTCAGGAAATGTTGTAAAACCCTAATACTGGATCTGGCTTTAAATTGTCTGAAACATAGCCTGAGGCAGCAAGCATTTTCTCATTGGGAAACATTTCATGATCGACTAACAGCAAGGTATTAGCGCTGTAGCACACAGACTCAAATCATGACCAAGATCGACTATTGAATGAATTGTTGCAAAAGCATTTGGACACTGTTCATAGGAGACAGCCTATGCTGTGGTCAGATTCAATAGACCTGTGAACAAACTTGTATGGAAAGGTCACTGAGCATTGCATGGAATGTAAATGTGAAGCTGTGAAACTTGGATATTTAGCACAGCTGAACACATGCAACTCCAGTAAACAAAGGCAATATAAAGGAATAAATGTAGGTGATAATGCACCACTGGAGACACTGATCCCATGGTGCCGATTCCAGTTACTTAATTGTTATTTAAATGTCATTCTTTACACTAAAATGTTGTTTTAGGGTGGTATATTTTATTGTGTTTGGGGTTTAGTTTTTGTTTGTTTGTCTGTTTGGTTGGTTTGTTGGTTCGTTTAGGTTTTTGTTGTGGGGGTTTAGGTCTTTATCTTTAAAAGCAACAAGATTATTTCTCTGGCAAGATCCTTACCTTTCATATTGTTTCCCAGATAAGGTTGACCAACAGGTCTCAGGAGTAGTGTTTTCAACGAGGACAAACACTACTACGACTAATTTACTTCTGCAAGTCTTTGACCTTGCTGCTATGGCAAATAATGTGTTTCAAACAATTGCAAGAACATTAGTTACTCATAATGAGAACACTACTGACTGCTTTACACAGACGCTGTACCTTTCTAGCATAAAGCTGTAGCTTGCTAGTGATGACATGAAAAATAGGTCAGGTGAAAATACTAGAGGCCAAAATCTGAGATCTTTATTTAATTTTTATGCAATTTTTGCTCCCTTTAAATCTAAATGGATCAAGCTTTTGGCAGAGAGATCAGTTAGGAAATGAGAGAAAGATGGTCTTTAGCTCAATACTCTATTGATATGCATTTTAGGTAGTGGTATTTCTTTAAAGGATTGTAGGTTTTTTAGTCTTTTCATATGCTCTGCACCATGGTTCTTTTAATTTGTTTCATCTAAATATTTTTACCCTACTTTATTTTTCATACTTGTTTGCCCATTTTAACCCATACTTGCCATAACTCCTGACTTTACCTCTGCAGCCTTCAAATAAAATACAGCCAAGAGGACAGGCACTGTCACCCATTTAATGATAATCCACTTACATGACATCTTACTCGCCCTTGCCCTCAATTTTATCTTCAAAGATGAAAGCTCTTAAAGCAGGATTTATCTCCTTGCATTTGATTCCATGGAGTCCCAAGGAATTTTTGTCTCCTGCATTGTATGTACAAATGCCAATTTCCTGGGGAAGGGTCCAAAGGCTTAAAGCTTCCTTCCCTTTTCTCAGTGACTCACAAGCTTGGTGTACTTGTAGGTGATGAAGTCCTGTTGACTACACAGCCCTTCTTCCTCCTTCCCCTTTAAGACTGGGGCTGTCCCTCTTCCTGATGCATAAATTTGTTGTTTTAGCCACTGTATTCTTTCCATATATTGGATGCAATATACAGATATTGCATATATACAGATAATATACAAATAACAGTTTAAGTAACAGGAAAAATAGTACATGAAGATTCACACAGTGCAGGAAAGTGAGCACAAGTACTGAATGAGTTGATACTAGAGGATGAACATATTCCTGGGGATATCTTAGAGTCATAGATCTTGATTCATTAACATTGGTTCAATGTTATCTATTGGTTTTGGGGTTTTTTTTTGTTTAGGTTTTGTTTTTAAGAAAAAGTACCTAAAAATGTGATACAGCCACACTTTAATCATATGCTAAAACAGACTTCACCAAGGAGCATTACTGGTAATTGATTAGCTCTAAACTCAAGCAGCATTAGCTCATCCCTTATTTCAGGGAAAATTTAAACAAATGTGTGACTTTAAATGCTCATAAGTTTACAATTATTGAACCATTTTTCATTAGCCGTGAATAATTTTTCCTTCCTCTGCAAGGATTTATAAAACAACCTGGACTGACGTGTGGAGAATTACCCATTTTTAAGATTTCCATGCTTGAAAATTTCAATCAGGGCATATGGCAAAAGCGCAGTTTATTTTTCATGCTGGCTTAACTCAAGTGACTGAATTGATTTTACTCATGCTTTCCAAAATAATTCAGCATTGGGCTGAGAACAGTCGCAGGCATTTTTGGCTTGGTAGATGTTGCATGAGAAAGTTAGGAGCCACTGATGAAGGGGAAGGCTGAGCAGTGGTTGGAATTCCTCTTTAATGACAGCGGTCACTACCAGTTGGATCCCGAAGAAGCTTGGGCTGCACACTCAAGTGAGCAATAGTGGAGGATTCTGGTAGAAAATTAATAGAGTGACAAATACTTTTTTGTGCTTGATGAACTGTAATTGCATAGGAAGGCCAAATGCTAATGGTAAAACATAGCCTAACAAAAATGATTTATGCCATGGTCATAAGGATCATTATTTGACTGTCTTCTCAAAGCAACAGTTATAATTCAGGAAAAAAAACCCTCCAACAATCCCTACCAAAAAAAGTAACAACAATGAAAACTCACCACTGTTTGTGTCCTCTTTTGCCTTTTGCTCCAACGTGTAGTAAGCAAGCTACAAACAGAAAATTACAACCAGTAAAAGTAAAGCAACTAAGACTTTAGGAGTTTCATTTCTGGACAGAATTCAGTCATACAACTCTACCTCGAAATAGTACATAGTCCAATACATCAGTACCTCAAACTTTAAAAAGTATCTGGGCTTAATGTCTGCTTCTGTTCTGTCCTTTATGGACTTCTGCAGAGATATAGTTGTTATGATGTGGGTATGATGCCAAATCATTTTTGGCACGCTCCATGGAAAGTATGTCATACAACAGGAAACTAGGGATGTGTTGGCAGATTCCAGAAACAGCCAGAACAAAATTGTCCATCACAGCAGTGTGCAGAGCTGTTCTGATCCCAAAGGCAGTGTCAGTGCTAGCTGAAGGCTCTTCATCATTGTAGACTGAATTTATTTTGTCACTTGAAGGCCAAGCATAAGACTAAGTTGCTTTTGCTATGGAAATGCCAGCTAGAGGAGAGAAAGGCAGAGGAACTGCCATGCTAGTTTAACTTGCTGGACCAAGCAATAGTCTATATATCCCAATCTTTCTCTCAGAAAAAGTAGTCAGCTTGGTTTTCCTGATTCTTGTCATAAAGTAGGTGGAGGACTGTGGCTGTTTTGCAGCTCTCAGTAACTACCTGCTTTGGCAATGATCAGAGCTTGTCTCAAACAGCAGGGGTGTGTTAACTAATCCCTGGGCTAATGAGTAGTGTTTCTCAGCAGGGCTAATTACCTCAGCTGTAATACCACCTTGATGTGGTTATATTGTTTGTGGTCAGCTATTGCCAAGATAATGACTTCTGTATGTGGTGTTTTAGTTTAGTAGAATAAGCAAGAAGTGGAGGTAAAGTTTTTGAGTTCAGCCACATCATAGAGAAAAAAGCAAAAAGGAAGAAGAATGGTAAGTGCTAACCTTTGTATAAAGGCAAATGAGTGAGATGTGACCACAAGGAAAAGTAGGCTTAGTGTTTAAGAAGCTTGTAGCTATTGTTATAAGCAGGTTTAGAGCAGAGTGCTTAAGACAGTGGGGCAAACAAAACTCTGCACGTGCCTTGAAGTGGGTCTCTTTTGGTCTAAAAAAACCCAAAAGTGTATAATGCTACTTGTGAGTAAAACATCTAGACATCAAGGATTCAGTCTAGAAAACCTGCTTAGCTTTTTGTGCTTTTTCTGTAGGTAAGGCAAACAGTTGTAATTCAGACAATTATTGCTTGCTATTCTGTACTGCTTCTTCATTTCTCTAGTTGATAAGTATTCAGAGCCTTGCTTTGTTCTTTCCTTTCTTCTTTAAGAGCAGTTAATTCAGTTTCATACCTTCTGTTTATACAAGAAATAAAGCAAAACTTTTCTAGTTTGCACTGCAGAAAATCTGCCTACATTTCAAATAATGAACAATTGAAAACTATTCACTTCTACTGAAATATAATCAGCAATGGAATAGTTAGGGCCAGTTATGAGAGTTCACCTTACCCCTAAACGGAGTGGAAACTTTCTGTTCTAAAGCTTTCTGGATTCAGAACTTAGCTATATTGATGATACAGGCTAGAAGAAACTGAGAAATGAGCAATGTAGGTGTATTGTGCTTTTTGGGTTATGGATTGTACTTCTTTATCGTGTCTCTTTCTCTTCTAAACCACCATAAATGTGCTGAAGTATGTGAAATGGTGTGTTTTTACCTTTCCTGAGAACAGTGAAGCCTGCTTGAATGAATAAATGAATCAAAGGTAAATGAGCTCTGAAAGTGAATAATGAGAAAAATCTCTATATAACAAACCTTTTTATATGCCCATCAAGAGGACTCACAACTTTTAAATGAATTACCTTTAAATGAATACAATGTATCAAAGAAATTTTAGCACCTACTTTATTCCTTAAAACATTTTAGTGCCTCATTAATAAACTTCAGATTAGTCAGGTTGTTAAGTGTCCATCACCAAAAATGATAGATCGCAAGAAAATGTGTTTGATACTAGTGAATTGTCACCTGAATCTACTTAGGAACTTGTGTGTTGTTAAGCTTATATGGGCAAGATAGAATTGCCAAGAAATTGTGCTTTTATTAAATGCTCTTAATTTTTATTTTTCAGAACCCCAGAAGTTTTCGAAGTGGTTAATGTGAATAAGGTTAGATGTCCAAAACAGTGCATTCCAACAGATCCAAGTCCTTCTTATGCTTGGGGGCCCCAGAGCTAAATGATGCTTTTTTATTTATGGTAAATAGATGTACTAGATAGCTGACTGATTACCTGGGTAGCTTATTTTTTAATGTGAGCTTTTATTTGATCAATTTTTACTTTCATAAGAGTCAATTGCTCCATGGTGTGATTCTGGGATCATTGTCCTCACTGCTGTAAGAGACAGGACATAAATTAGAAGCATTGTGCTAATGCCCATGGTTGATGCTTGAGGGACTGTGGGCAGAGCACAGTGTGACAGTGCGACAAATAGGTGATTTCATATTGGTATAGATGAGTGATACCCATCTTGCTGTAAGGTTGAATATGAGTTGGAACATGTGTAAGGAGACTGAGAAAGAGGAAAGTCTTGGCTAGTCTGCTGTCTCCAGTGCTTGGTTACTCTGCTTACAAGTCAGGTTCTGAAAACTGTTTTACAAGTCTTTTCTGTTAAATGACTTTTGCTCTTGTTTTCCTTGAAGCCTTGCACCCCTATCCATTTTAATAGACTTGATCAAATATTTAGTATTGATTGTATTGAGCAGCAAGTCTTATGATCCTTCTGCTGTATTTCCATTCTGTTTACTGTTACTAGGACTGTGGCTCCACTAGGGAAAAAAACCCCATACAATAGCATTTGATAGTAACCACCTACAGATTCAGATGCTTCATGGAAAGGACCAAAGTGTCTTTAATGTCTCCATTAGTTCGTGTCTTCTGCTCCTCTGCCGCAGCATGGAGAACAAAAGTGATTTTCAGAGGCCACTTGCTTCTGCTAGCTGCCTGCATGTGCTGCAGACAAATGGCTATCAGACAATCTGGTGTGAGCTGAAGGTATTCCTTTACATGGCAGAGAAAACTGGAGTTTTTCTGTTTGGTTGGGTTTTTTGTGTGGGACTGGAACACAGATGTGTAAATTAAGCATACAGTGGTATTCCAGAGACTGCAGATATACTGAACTTTTCTCCTCAGACCAATATTGTACAAATATCATCAGCATAATGGTTACTAATGATTGTGCATGAAGATGAGTATGTGGTCTGTTTTACTAATAGCATCAAAATCGATCTTTCGTGCATCTTCTTGCTGTTTTCAAATTCCAGGATAGGGATCTAGGGACTACTAATTGGCCTATTACACAGAAATCTCTCAGGAAGACTCTGATGGCACTTGATATTCTCAGGACTTACATAATTATATATATCTTAATTAGAGAGTGGCATACTTGCTCTCATAAGAAGTGAGCAGCTTCTATTCCTCACTGTTTACCTACTTTTAAAGCAGAGTTTGTGCTTCTAGAGGATGTATGGAGGTTATATTCTTAAGGACTAGCTGCCTTAGTACAAGGTTCTGGTCATTCGTATGTCTAAATGTTCTGGCAATCTAAGGACTAATTAAAGATGGAACTAGAGTGGGAGATTAAATGGTGCTTCCCCAGAGGCCTGGTCCAACCAGGGAGAATGCAGTCCAGCAGGCAGTTCGGTAGCAACATAAGCCACCATCTTCTTGGTTAGGTACCATCAGTGGTGAGCTTGCTCTGTACTTTGCAGTGATGGAGCATGAGCTCTTTCTGACTAGATGCTGTTCAGATGCATGAGGATGGAAATATGTCCTAGCTGATGAATCCTTCTTCTCAGGAAGACCTTCTTCACTGCCTTTTTCCCCACATGGACCTGTTGTTACAGCCTCATTGGGATACCCATATGGCCCTCCCTCTAACCAAAAAACCTTTGAAATAAATCATACAATTATAGAATCAACTAGGTTGGAAATGACCTTTAAGATCATCAAGTCCAACCATTATCCCAGGACTGCCAAGTCCCCCACTAAACATGTCACTAAGATACCAGTGCAATCCTGAGAAGCCTGTTAAAATGCCTGATCACCCTTTCAGTGAAGAAAATTTTCCTGATATCCAGCCTAAACCTCCCCTGATGCAGCTTGATGCCATTACCTCTTGTCCTGTTGCTTGTTACTTGGGAGAAGAGACCAGCCACCTCCTTGCTCCATCCTTCTCCATCCAAATTGATGAGTCAACTTGAAAAATAAAAAATAAAGAAGCATGTAAATTTATGACAGGAGGAGAGAGAAAAGTGGGAACAAAGGAGCAGTCAAAACCTATTTTGATACTTCCACAAGTCACCTACTGGCCCAATGACCTCTGTCTAGACCTAACAGAGCATCCTCCCCATCGGAGTGGTCCAGTCACTGCACTTACAAGACATGGTGCAAAAAGTGAGGACATGTGTATGTGAACTTGTGGGGGGCTTTCTCAGCCACGTGGGAATTGTAGAGGGCAGTACAAGTATGCACAAAGCAAGAGCACCCACATTTCCAGCAAGGTGTGGGTGTGAGTAGGCGAATCTGCACTCTGAGAAGGAAGTGCTGAGGGCTTGATACCCTTGAGCCCTGTGAGGGATGGGTGTGTATGTAACTGTGAAGGAGGGGTAGGGCTAGTACTCTTGGGATTAATTATAGTGTACTTAGAAATTTATAGCTATTTATTAACATTTTTGAAACTTCTAATATTGTGGCTTACATGTTGTATTCCTGATATTGATCCTGAATGTATAGTTTACTAATTGCCAGTTAATCACATCATAATTAAGTAACTAGATTGCTTTGTTCATGGTTTGATTTAAACTGTGTGAATTGAGCAGGTTTTCCTTATAACATACTCTAAGAAGACATCCCTTGTGTAGCAGCAAGATGATTGCTCTTCGGTCACTGCCTTCAGCAGGCTGTTGCTAGCTTTGAGCAGGGAGTGGGGTGTCCTAAAATGTTTGTATTCTGAGGAAAAAGACAAATCCTGTTGCTGTCTCTCTGTGGTAGTTTTCTATTTATGTGTGCATGGTGCATTCTTAAGTAAATACAAGGTATACTGTACAAATAGTTATTTGGACTCTTTATGCAACCATCTGTTTTGGATTTTAGTCTTCCAGACATCCCCTTCAAATAGTGTAGACTACCAAACCCCCCAGTTTTTAAAAGCAATGATCTTAGTTAAGTAGATTTAAAAAACCCAAACCCAACACCTTACCCCCCATCACACTTCCCTATGTAAAATGGCTTCCCCTAAACTATGTGGACCAGAAAGGTCCAATTAATTCATATTCCAGGATATGAAACATGATTTTATTTCCAAATTTGGTATTGCTTTTAGACTTCTTTGAAGGCAATTAAAAATTGTGTGGTTTTAAAACTTGTTTTTTTTTCAACCTCCTGCAAAATCCCCTTCCCCAATAAACAAGTGCAGGAAGTTAGTATTGCAAATAGTGTGCTACAGGTTTGAGTACAGATGAAGAAAGCCTCTGCATAGGTACAAAATGGGAAGCAAGGAAGAATGTTAGTAATCGTCCCTAGCTGGTTGTGTGGTTTTCCCCTTGGTATGGCTCTCCAGGCTGATGCCTTGGTTTCAGGATGGTGTCTGGCAGAGCAATCAAATACATGGTTCATAACTGTAATAGCAGGTGGAGGACAGCTAATTAAAATAAGGCAGGCGGGCCATGTGATACTTGTCTCTATTTTCAGGCCTAATATTAACAGGAGATGAATAGTCTAATTACATACTCCCTACTGTTCTCCCAAAATACTGCTTCATCCTACACAACAGCGTAGCTGCAGATACCTCCTTTTTAAAAGAGGTATTTGCAAATAATCTTCAGAAAATTGATCCCTGGAGGAATCATTTCTTTGACTCAAGAGTTTGGTTGTCAGCTGCTGAATTTATCCAAATCTGTGTGCCTAACATGGGTAAAAGATCTGACAGACTGAGAGGAAGTGTATGAATGAAATGCTGATTTCTACTGGTAGCAGCACCACATGTGATGAGTAGAATAGAATAGAATAGTTACGGTTGGATAGGACCTTAAGATCGTCTAGTTCCATCTAGCAGGTAAAGCCTGAAAATATTTACAAGGGAAAACCTGCATCACAGTGCATTTTTTTTTGTTCTGCTGAGTTTCAGCCAACCTGGTGATTAATCAACACATACTTAATGTTTACACTCCATTAAGTGTAGCAGTAGTCAGTGCTTTTGTTTCATGTAGACCCTGATATATCATTTGGTGGAAGTCTAATGTAACTCACTTCATGGCTCTTTTCTTTCCCTTTTAAAATTTCCAATGGAATTTCTAGTGAATAAATTAGTAAATTTATCATTTTCTCTATAATAGTGTCACATGGACAGTTTGATGAAATAGCTCATTACAGTCAATGAAGTGAAATATGAGTTCCATCAGCACATTTTCATCAGAGTTACAGAAATTAGTTTGCTGTTATCAAGGACTGTGGAATACAAAAATAAAATTAAGCAAGCTATTAGAGGATAGATTTAGGGAGGGTCCCAATTGAGTTGGAACACAACTGCCACTGTGAAAAACAGAGGACTGCTGTATGCTTAAATGAATTGTGACGCATCAGTATTAATTGTTAATTATGTACATTAGGGACAAAATTAAATTCAGAACCACCTGAGTGTGCATGACTACTGCACACTGCTCAACCACTCCACCAGGAAAGAATAAAAAGCAAATGCTTGCTGTTCTGCAATTGCTATCGAAGTTTGATACCGAGCTAACCTATCTTCAACATTATTTCTGTGACCCCATAACAGAAGCAAAATTGATGGAAATCCTCTACCATTAAAATTACTCATTTCCCCTGAGTATTTTCAAAAATAAGAACTGAGAAAGAGTCTGCCTCTAATGCGCACAGCCTGTGAGAAGTAAGTACTCAAACCATGCCCTTGCATAGTGGGGTACAACTATCTCTTGTGAAACTGAGAAGCTGTTGACAGATGACAATTTGATTCTTAAAAGCTACTTTTTATTTCAGCAACAGTCAATAATCTGTAATCGAGTGATGTACTCAAGGCTTCTCATTCTTGAAATAGTACTCCCAATATTTAACTTTAGCCTTAGATCTTCAACTGACATTTAATATTTTGTTTTAATAAATTATTATTAGATTTCATTTGCTGTGTGCAGAGGGAATTATTTCAGCTGTTTCCACTTATTCATGTTATTTTTGTATGTGGTCCCTTTCTAATTTTACTCCTTAACTAGATGGGGAATGAATTCTTAGTGTCTTTATAATGATGATATACAGACTAAACACTCCAGGCCGCCAAATACCAATTTCATGTGACGTTTTTTTGCAGGTATCATATGTGGTAAAGTTCTTATAGGAAAGCAGAGGAGGCAACCTAAATTCTCCCAGGCAGGAACTTGAAGGGATTATCGCAGTTAAGAAACCTTGGAGGCTGCCTGTCTTCCTGTTGAAATGAGAACTGTCTTGCTGTCATACTTATTTTCACTTGAAGGTTATTGTCCCAAGTAAATTTGGTTCCACAATCATGACTCAGTCTCTAATGAATTCTAATAGTCTACACTGCCCGCCCCATTTAGAAGTGTGCATGTGTAACATTCTCTCCTCCACTGAGTCATAGGACTTGCCTAATTTTGGAGACTAAAATTAAGTTTAATTTTGGGATGGCATTTCCCAAAAGGGGCATGAAGCTATAAATAATGGGAAGCTGTAACCAGTAAAAACTGTTTGCATTTTGATTGCTCTGTCATTTCTATTATGTAACAGTTCAGAGTGCAGAAACTCAGGCAGCTTTCTGGTTGCAGAATACTGTGTCATCTGCTAGATTTAACAGAAGACTGAATTTACCCACAAATGTGGCATCACTTGCTTACAAATGTATGATGGTATTTTGCTATTTTCACAGGTCTGCTTTGGCATAGCCACATCCATGTCTTAAATCTTTCTGTCCTAATGATGGACTAGAAACACAAGAGAGGATACAGGAGATGTGATACCACTTGTGCTCTTCCCCCACCACTCTACTCCCACATCAAAGGAAATGTTACTATCCATTTCAAAGAGGTCTGGTTTCATTCTGGATGGAAAGTATGGAAGGAGTCAAGATAGAGAGGGATTAAGATATACAGTCATTCAGCTAGGGTATAATTCAGCCAGAGATCCAAATATTTCTATGTGGAATCCATCCAATTTATTGCCAAATTTCTAGAAACAGCTTAAGTAAGGAACTTGATGACAAGATTTTAAAAGTCTGTTGCAAAGATACAGGCCTAGAAGACGGAGATCAGGGTTTTTTCCCCCCTGGGATAAATATCGTTAGTATAGGAGATAAGCCATAGGATTGGGCAGGAAGGGAAGGTAGGCTCAGACAGAGGATAAATCTGTCCTACTGTATAGCAAAGTGTGACTGATACTTGACAGGTATAGGTGAGTAACTGTGCCATTTTGTTGTCACAGTCATTGCCTTTTCATAAACCTGTACACGGAGATGTCAGAGGACTCTTCCACTGCAACTGTTGTCCTCGTGTGCAAAACCACTTACGTATATATTCGCATTTGTAACTTTCTCCAGCTTATACGTAACATGAGATAAAGCCAGTGACTTTCTGTGTATACTTAATGTCTGTAAGTATGCCAAATGCATTGAAAAATTCTGGGACTATCTGTCATCACAGACTGGTTTGGGCTGGAAGGGACCTTAACGCTCATCTAGTTCCAACACCCTGCCACGGGCAGGGACACCTTCCACTAGACCAGGTTGCTCCAAGCCCTGTCCAACCTCACCTTGAGCACTGCCAGGGATGGGGCAGCCACAGCTTCTCTGGGCAACCTGTGCCAGTGTCTCACCACCCTCACAGTAAAGAACTTCTTCCTTATATTTCATCTAAATCTGCCCTCTTTCAGTTTAAACCTATTCCCCCTTGTCCTGTTACTACATGACCTTGTAAAAAGTCCCTCTTCAGCTTTCTTATAGGCCTCCATTAGGTACTGGAAGCTACTCTAAGGTCTCCCCAGAGCCTTTTCTTTACCAGGCTGAACAAGCCCAACTCTCCCAGGCTGTCTTCACAGGAGAGGTGCTCCAGCCCTCTGATCATCTTCACGGCTCTCCTCTGGACAAATTCACATTTTTCTCCATGTTAAAGCTGCTGGTGTCATAGATCTGCATTATAGTTCCCTGAAGGTTACCGTAATGAACAAATCTAGATTCAATTATTCAGAAGTGCTGGAATTGTGCCTGTACAATTTTCATTTCACTAATGGGCTGGACAGATTCTGATTTTTCTTAAACAGTTCACAAATGAAGCTTAACATCATGTTAACTGCTTTTATTACATTTCCCATACGTGAAGCAAAACATAAATTTTAAATGCAGAAAAATGAGAAAACAGAACAAATACAAGTCAGGTTTTGTTCAATGATGGTGTCATCATTGACTTTAATTTCAGTTTAAGTCATTTTAACAGGTTTGCGTTTCTGTCTACATGACTGACAGATTAGGAGGACACAGGGTAGGAGTTAACCTTTAGTTAGCTCAACTGGCTAGTGAATTCGATGTGATCATGCAGAAGTTCTGCTTCTCAATTAATTTGTATCTTGTGTTGCTACTTAAAGCATTGTGTGCATAAACATGTAAGATCATATCTGTGTTATTTTACATTTCCATTACATGGGTATTAATGGCTTTGCAGACTTAACACAGGCAGTTGGTCCAAAGTGGCTTGGTCTGTGTTTTGCAGCTTTGTACTTTCTGCTCCATCACCCTTTTATTCCAGGTCAAACTATCGACCAGGTCAGGGGAACTTTAAGGAAAGATGCCTGAATTTAAATATTTCTCTTCAGTTTGCATAGCCTCAATTTACAATTTCATTCTCATGTTTTTCAGACCAACTGTTCCACTCTTTCTGACACAGGATCTTTGACAACCTGTCAGTACACTGAAGTTGTAGCAGACCTTCAACCTTGATCCTGCAAACACTGCAGCCTGTGATTTGAGTTCAGGAAGAACTCTTTTAGATAAATTCACTTGCCTGCTGCAGCAATGTGTCAGGACATGGGATAAGCTTTAGAAGCAAGTGCTTCCTCATGTATCAAGCGTGTAAAGCACTAGTAAAACTGAAAAGTAACCTTTTAAAGAGCTGCAATAAATTGTTTAAGTTTCACTGGCTTAATCCCTCAAGTATTAAGCAAACAGTTATGAACTTGGACTTGAGGAGGAATCTCAACAAGCTGAGGGTTAGGGTAAATGTTCATGAAATTATAGCAGTAAAATTAGAATAATAAAACAAATCCAAACTGTTAAGTAGTCTGATTAAACAGCAAGAGCTAATTTTTTCCCTCTGCAATTCCAGTAAAGCATCTAATGCTGCATTTGTTTTAATGACATTTTTACAGCTTTCGGGGCTATAAAAAGTTCTGTACATCTTCCTGTCAGGGATAAGAAGCTAAGGGCATGCAGCAGAGTCCTGAATGACCCTATGACAAAATGAAGCAAGTCTAGATCTGGTAAGACAGGGCTCAGGGCTGGAACGGGAAACCAGTGCCACTTCCTCTGCATGTGAGAAAAAGGGTGACCACAGGATTGAAGCAAAGGGTAGTTCAAATTGTGAGTTCGCTTTGGATATTGCATATTTCTCCCTTTGTAGGAGCTTGTCTGTCCCCGTTGACTTGTACAAAGTGTATCATATCTATTGATTAAATGTGGTGACTAGGACTGACTACTGTGAATGCTTTTGTTGAGTGACGTTATGACCATGATTCCCATGGGGGACTTTAAAGGTTTGGAGACCCCAGTTGCTATTCTGTTTTACCGTATCTG
This sequence comes from Nestor notabilis, assembly GCF_000696875.1. Lineage (NCBI taxonomy): Eukaryota > Metazoa > Chordata > Aves > Psittaciformes > Psittacidae > Nestor > Nestor notabilis. Next base: position 28,102 of record NW_009918730.1, read on the forward strand.
AGTAAAATTTAAAGGTCATTACGCTTGCCAACCACACACAGAAATCTCTGTGGAAGGACCCATCAGGTGTTTGTATTGTGCATGTTTAAAGCAAACCATGGTACTTCTGTGATGAGGAACCATCACAAAAACAGGAGTATGGTTTACAGCTATCGTGGGTTTCCTGATCTATCGTTTCAAGGCAGTCATTTTGGAAATGTCTATAAAATGACTAACGTCTGGACTAGATCTTTTATAGTCTGCGTTCTGTCCATATCAAAATAGAAGTTATAGGCTGGTTTGGAGGGTCAGGACTATATTTGGGTTTCCATGTCAGTACAGCTGATTTCTGAACAGAAGACATCTCCACCTGACCTTATTCTAACTTTGATATCTAGCTTGACCTTGAGCCTTCTTTTTTTATCCTAAGTTTGTGTTTCAAAATATAGCTGTTTGCAGTTCTGCCCATGTATCCCAATGCCAAAAGTGTTAACAAGATCTTCCGTGCAAGATTATTGGAGACATTTACTGTGATGTTCTTAAATCTCAGCTGTTCTTTAAATTATGAATGTTAGATGGTTTTTCATCTTGTAGAAAGGATAATGTGACCTTGGTACTCAAATAACTCAGTTTTTCCTCCTGTAATTCAGGAACTATTTGCAATTTATTTTCTTTTAAATCCTCCTTGAACACCTGAATTGCTTTATTTATACACTTTTGTAACAACACATTTAATAAATTAAACATGTTAATTCAACAGCATGGTTATTCAACTTGCTAATTTGGTAGTGCAATTGTCCAGAGAAAGAACTTTGTCCAGGGAAATAGCCAAGGACTAATTCAAAATCATGAATGGGACTCTTAATTATTTCCTGAGAGTGATGGCTGGAAAACAAACAAAACCAAACAACTAAAATACCACCACCACCAAAACAAACCAACCAACCAAAACACCCCAAAACAACAGAAACAAAAAAACCAACCACCCACAAAACCCCCAACTAACCAACCAAAAAAACCAAACACCCACCACCATCACTACCCCCTTCACCTTAACTGGTGCAGTAATGTTTGCTTACAGAATTTTTTCTATTGTTTCAGGCTTTCTAGCACATTAGAAACATTAACATGACCACAAACGTATTTGACAAACACCAGCCCCTGAAAATCATCGAGTAATAAGTATTTATTGAGTAGAGATGGTAAGATTGAGGGAGAGGAATCTAAAAAAAAATTTAAGGTAATGAAAGGTACATATACAAGATATAGCTTCTCCACCTGAGAAGCTATAAGGTACACAAGAGGGATATTCTGTTCTCATAAGGGTTAGGAAAACAACTGTTTGGGAAAACAAATGTGGTAAAATGTCCCAGCGGACAGATTTCATTAGCAGGCTTGGATCTTATGATCACAACTTCTTCAATATCTTTAAAACAAAACATCTTAAAAGAAGTGGCTTGAAACAAACTTGTTGAAACAGAAGTCAGCTGATTTCTGCCTCACAGAAACTACTGTTTCCTCCAAGAAAGCTCTTCCTTTATATCTGAGATGATTCTGTCTGTCTTGAGAGTCTGGGGTACACACACATGCCATTTTGGCAAGGAATCCCCTTGCCTTTGCTGAATTCTGCCTTATGTTCTAGCAAACCTTAAGACGTTTGTTTTCCTAAAACCTGGAACTAGATAAACATTGTTGTCAGATTTGGTGTTTTCTTAGGAAAGGTCCTTGAAACAGTCGGGTGGTACTTTGGTCCAGAGCAAACAAAACTAGACATTTATATGCATGGTCTGCTGGTGGTCTTTCTTACAGATTAGGAGCTAGCAAATACCAGGTTACCACCAGAAACAAAGTTAAAACCACATCAGACCATTTGACATAATGTTGGTCAATACAGAAATACACAGATCTTGAACTGCTCTTTTTAGGAACAGAATTATCTTATGACACTCTTCTGAATCTTCTGCTCTGTTCTGCTTTGCACCAAATGTTACAGCTTTTAGTTAAGTGTCAGAAAGCATCAGGAAAGGTTGGATTAATTAAACAGAAGCTTTGATCTCTTGCTGTTTTCTCTGTTATGTTTTTAAGTAGTCCTTTGACATGTGGTTCATTACTGTGTTTTGTAGATAAGGGCTTATGTGCAAGACTCATGGTTTTGCATTAAGTGATTTGGAGGATTTACAAAACAGTTACTGTGCCCATAGCTATCCACAGCATTGCGCAAGGTGCCATAGAGACCATTAGTGAGTGATAGTTCTTGCCCTAGCTCACAAAAAAAGTGTGACTTTTAAGTTTCAGCTTTATTTTTAAAGGTGTCTGAAACATGTCAGTACACACTGCTGTGCTATACTTGAAAAAGAAACAGATGAAAATAGTAGCATACAGTGTTTGTTTTTTTTTTTTAACATAACTTTTTTCCACTGCAAAATACTCCAAACCTGGAGTGATGGAAAAGCTTAGGTTGCAAAGACCCTCTGGAGATGATCTGGTAAAAACTCTGGTTGAAAGCAGGGCATTGGACTAGGTTAACCAGGGCCCTGCCAAGCCAAGTCTTGAGTATTTCCAGCAGGGGAGATCCTACCTCTTCTCTGTGCAACCTCTGCATGTTTGACTGTTCTTGCATTAAAGAACTTAAGGAATTTCCCAGGTTCTGTGTGCTGCTTCTTGCTCTGTCACTGTGGTTCCTTCTGGAAAGAGTACCTCCACCTTCTCTATAACTACCTCTTAGGAACTGCAAGTCTAATTTATACTGGTACAGCTCTAGTCCAGTTTCAGCTGTTTGCTTTTTAATGTTTTGTTTCAACGTCTGGCATATTTTAGTTTAATCTTAATAAACCAAATTATTAATGATTGCAATGCTCATTAAAAACAGAACTGTTAAATGGGAGAGTCATTATCCCTTTTGCTATTTATGAGAATGATTCTTTTCCTATGGCAGGGAGTAAAACCTCAGGTGAACAGAAAGATGTGCTCCACTGTAACATCTGCTTTCCAGAAAGAAAAGGAAAAGTTCATTGTAAGGCACCCTTACCTCCATCTCTGAACTTAAGCGAATCTTAGTTCATATAAATTCTTCTTGCAGACACAACAATATGACAACTGACTCTGGCTTAGTGCTGCCTATGTCACTTTGCATTAGGAAATACAGTGTGACTGACATAGATGATATAAAAAGTCAAGTATGTCTCTTGTCAAAAAGGTACCTTTTCTGTCTAAATGTGGTGAAAGAAACTGCAGCTTAAAGCCAAACCAAATTGCCTGGGTTTTGTTTTTCCTTCCCTCCCACCCTGAAAAGGTGACCTGGGAATATTTACTTCTAAATAGTTACAAAGGTTTTTATGAATATACGCTGACAAACTCTTTTAGTAGTGACCAGGAGCAGTCTTCCTGGGGAGGCAGTTAGTAAGGGGACCTTCACTTGCATTTCTTGCTCTGTGTACATTCCAAGTACCACTTTCCTGCTCTGAAGGTAACAATTCCTGCATTCCTAATGCAACACTGCAAATTGTCTCCAGTTCTCCAAGACCTCATTCCCATGTAGAAAACCACAAGAAAGCAACGGGACTGTGCAGCTGCCTTCATTTCCTATTTTTCTCTCTCATCCCCACTCTTCCTTTCAG